>NW_025064903.1:229905-331615 GCF_019112545.1 Guyanagaster necrorhizus
CCCCCCTCCCCCTCCCAACCCACCCTCGTTAGTGCGGTAGAACGGAACGGGCATTCTTTTTCTTATGTTATGTTATGAGAGGGGGCCTAGAATTACCATGAACCATGAATCATGAATCATGATATGCTTCTCTCTCTTGTGTGAAGGAAGGATGACGGATCGAATAACCAAAAAAACCAAAAACGAAAACGGATCATTCCATGGGTTCTGCCTTCTGCCCTGCCATGACATCAATAGACGTCCGTCCGTCCGTCCCTCGTTTGTGGAAACCCCCCTCCTCCCTTTGACTTTGTGTTGACGGCGAAGTTTCATTATCATCGTGCTTCATCATAGAACACGAACGAACGTCACCATCCAATATCCAAAAACAAATTCTCTTCCTCCAACACCGAAAGAATGAAATCATCGATATAATATATTATCACTGATACAATTTTTAGTGGGATCCGAAGCGCGCAGACCCTTCGCAAGGAGAAGAACGACCGACCAACTACAACAATTCAAAAAAAAAGGAAAAAAGAATAATGAAAAAGAAAAAAAGACACAAAAGAGTCAGTCCGTCGGCTCGTAACGACGTCGTAATCGTAATAATGCCTGTGAAAAAAATATATATAGCGGCAGAGAAGAGGAGTAATGGAACAACGAGAGAGAGAGAGAGAGAGAGAAGGGGGGATATCAGACGGACGGTATTGTTTGTTGTATACGTGATTTTACTTCGAAAGCAATGCGAGAGATATTGCAGTGTATGAACAAGCATGCAATCTACAGAGAATGCTGGAAGAAAGAAAACGGGAAGATGGAGCGACAACAAAAGATCAAGGCTCAAGGCGATAGATGGTGATGCTAGATTGTACTGGAAACGATGCTGTTTGGATGGATGGATGGATGCTGATGCTGATGACGACGATGCGAGAGAAGAGAAGAGACGATGCTAAGAAAAAACCATGCAGGAGAGAACTTGCAGCTGACACACGACAACACAACACGACGGATTGACCACCACTCCGACCGGCCCGGACCAGCCAACAAGAAGGAGTGCTCGGTGGGACAAGAATTCGCAACGAAACCCCCCCCCTCTCCGCCAGCTAATACGACCGCATATGAGTGTCATACCCATGCGTACGGTAGTCATTCATATTGCCCGGGTACATCAGCGTAGGAGGCGACATAGCATGCATGCAATTCCCCTGCATCGGATTCGACGGAGAATCATCGGGCAACATCATCGGAGGATGTAAGTACGTAGAAAAGAACGATTCCTCCTCCTGCATTGGCATATTCCCCGCAGGCGGGTGAAGGTAGTCCATCGGAGAGTCTTGGTCCGGTGGAAGCATGGGAGGGTGGCAGAACTGCGGAGAATTGTCGTTCTGAGATTGCAAAGGTGGATGCCAGAACGGGTCCTCCACACCGCGAAAACCTCCGCCGTATGAGGTCGACGAGTAGTTACTGAATGGGAAATCCATAGATGATCGCTGCGAGTGAGAGGTGGCCGAAGAAGCCGTAGAATATCCGTCCGTAAACGAGGAATAGGAAACAGCAGAGGAAGGCGGCTCGGACGCCGAGTCGTTGCTCATCCTACGACGCTTGTTCCTCCTCTGCGTCAAACTCTGATCAGACTCAAAGTCGACAGAGGCGAAAGGAAGAGCATCCGAATGCAGTGTAAGCTGGCTCATCTGGTCGGGATGGTAGGGTCCCGGGAACTGGTAATTGAACATGCTCTGGTACATGGGACCCTGGTTCATGTCCTGGCCTAACGCGCCCATCAATTCGGATTGCGTAGCGCGATACTCGACTTCCTCGTTGTATTCGTAGGTCATCTGAGTCGTCGAATCCGGCGCGAGCGTCGGAGAAGACTCCCGCACAGGAGAAGCGCGACGACTCACCCCAGGACTGGCTGAAGGAGTATCGTTGTTGCCGCCGCTCGCAGCCCGACGCGCATCATGACGTGACCGTTTGCGGATTACATCTGACTTCATGGATATCGGACGTGCTGAGCCATGTAATTTGTAGTACAGACCGCATCTAGCAAAATTGGATTCAGGATCGGGGATCGTAAAAGGATGGAAGCAGTTGCAGGGGGGGGGGGAACTTACGCATTACAAACAGTTTTACCCTCGTCGTCCTTGCGCCACAAAGGGGTGGTGGTGGTGTGACAATTGTAGCATTGTGCTAGTACGGTTAATTAGCAATGTTCGTATCATACGATATTATTTTTGGTATTTCACCCATGACATCTACGGATTCTTGGCGGGGTGTAGACTGCGTTCGGCCTTCTCCGTGAGTGTTACGCATCGTCTTCGGCCGAGGGCGCTTGTGCTATTAGTAAAAGGAATAAATTAACATCCTAAAGCAACTAACTGATTGGGGACTAACCAATTTGCAGTATAGACCACAGGCATTGCAGTTGAGCTCGTCGTTGAGTCCGCGCCTCCAGAGGGGTGTATGAGTGGCACCACAGTTCGAGCACTCGGCCTTGACGCCACCGGGCGCTGAATTATTAGCCGTAGTTGTTACACTGCGTAAGAGAGAGGAGTTGAGGCTCGTCGCGGTGGCGCCTGGCCCAGATGATCGTGTGTTGGGGGTTCCACAAGTTCGCACGGAAAGAGACGGGCGCCCGGTGGGGGTATTGGATCTGGCAATGTGTTCGAGGAGAGAATTGACTTTGAAAGGCGCCACTGTCGCGGGAGTATCCGCAATGGGAGGTGCCTTTTTGCCTAAAGGCGCCATGAAATCATCGCTGTCCTCGTCATCGCTCTCGCTGCTGTCATCCGAGAGGCCGGTGTTACTGGACGAAGAAGAGCTGGAAGAAGAGCCGTTTGTCATGGGGACATCCGTGTCCTGCTGCATAGCCTCTGTGGTGTTGTTGTACATATCTTGAGGTAATTCGTAAGATGTAGCAGGTGGTGAAGGTGACGCCACAGGAGGGCTTTCGCTGGCGTCCACGTTGGTGAGAAGTTCATCGAGTGGAAGTTCGATAGTGGGCCGCATGATGCTGAAACCGTCATTACTGGCGCCCGAGGGATTATGTCCTTCGCCGTAGTTCATACGTGTCGTGAGAGTGGGAGCAGGATACAATAGAGCGGTAGGACCAAAATCATTGGAGAAAAGAGGTGGGAATCGTAGGTATTGTTGATCGGCTTCCTTGCGCCCGCGCTGTGTAAAGGGAGGATCCTTGTCGTTGTCGTTGGTGGCGTGGTCCTCGTTCTCATAGCGAGCACCGGCCCTGGGCCGTTTATGGAACTCGGGAGAGGGTTTGAGGTCTGGTTTCTGGACAAAGGTACTGACGGCAGGCGAAGGTTGGTCGACGCTGAAGGTGAACTGCATGCGCTTAATGGTGCCTGGTTTCGCGTTCTGACTTGCTTCTCGGCTGCGCTCCTTCTCTACTGCACGCTGGCGAATGATTTCTATCGAATGACTGGACTTGAAGTCTGGCGCCTCGAGCTCTTCAATGCTTCTGCAGATGGTTGGTAAGCCAACCGTCAAAGAAGATAGGGAGGGGGGGGGGATAGACGCGACATGACATTACCTTCCCTTCTCTTTGTCTAGCTTGTCGCCCATACATTTCGAAAGCTTCTTGAACTCGCGCTTGGACTTGGCATTGTCGGTGTCGACCATAAGATTCTGGAGATGCCATAGCCGCCAACTGAGATTCTCAAGGCGCTGTCCCTGCTCAAGGTAGCTGGCTACCTTTGTGCAGACCTACGCGATGGTGAGCTTGCCTTCGCGCAGGGCAGGGACACGAGCGTACCTTCCAGGTCTTGGTGAGGGACTCGCTGTCGTTGAGATTGCTGAATGCAACGAAACTCTTGTTACCCTGCAGGAGACGGCCAGCGAGGGCAAGAAAAAAGAGAAAAAGGAGAAGAAAATGAGCACGTCGACGACAGCAATGACGACGACGGGAACAAACCTTGAACTTGAGGTTGAGGATAGAGGGCATTTAGGACGGAATGGTAGTCGTAAGAGAGAGAGAGAGCGTAGGGAGAGATGGGTTTGCTGATGGTGTTATAGGCCTGTTATGGCTTAAGCTCAGCTAAGCTGCCCTGTGACATCCGCTTTTCGAAAACGTTTTCAAAAAAGAAAAAAAAAGTAGTTTCCAAAATAAATACTTTCTTTCTTTTTTTTTTCGCATGCACGGTGCCAAAACGTTATTCCAGAGTGGTCCAGGCTGAAACTGCGGGGTTTTCTTGCTCCAGCTTTGGTCTCCGACTGATATTTCTCTGTGCTATTCATTATCCGGATTCTATGAAATCCCACCATCAGCATTGTCACAGAAAGCCGAGCACGGCATTCCGTCGCCTTATGCCTCAGTCTCTACACGTGTTGGTGCCCTGTTCACTGGGTTCCGAAGCTCAGCGAAAGCGGTAAATGCCTGGATCTGGTGAATCTAATGGTCTCCCATCCGGAATTGCCGACATCTAACCGCTGTCTATGGGCGTCTGTTGTCTTGATGTACTTACTAGTCCTGCTCCAATTCCCCTAGGTTAATGTCATCAAGTTGCGAAATAAAAGGCATTTCTTGACGTAGCTCGGGACCCCCGGTGCGGTTACTCCGTGAAATCCCTATGAATGACGGATGTCGCCATCTCAGAAAGTGTAAACGCAGAAAAGAACTCTTCCAACCTCCTCATGTCGAAGACCGAAATTGTCGTCTCCACAATGAACACCTCCCCCCGCATACAGATCGCCCAGTAGCAAATGAAATCTTCCCCAGAGTTGCATCGTCGCTATAGGACGAAGATCGCACTTGATTGATGCCCATAACCCTAGTTGCAGGCTCGCGTCATGTGCCTCAATGAGCAAATTGGAATGCTCATTGCATCCGACCCTGTCACACTGCAGGCATTCCGCCCGCCTCGAGGCATTCACAGCTCCCCTCGAGTTTCGGTTTCGGTGATTACACTCCCAGCTACGGAACGAACTTCGGGTCGTTATCCGCCCGTCGCCGTGTCTGCCTCTCTTTCGGCTCAGCTCAATCGTACAAGCGCATCAGGACACAGACGGTCCAGCCTCACCTGCTAGTGTTTTGTGTAACAAGGTGCAACCCAACAAAAGACACAATGCAATTGGATCCAGCGTTTAGTTTATCACTTGCACGTTTGTGCATCCCTATCCTATAGCAGGCGAGGTACCTTTCTGTCAGTAGATCCGAGGAACGACCCAATCGCCAAAATTCCTTAGTTGGCTACACCACTATCATCGGAAGTTGAATGATTCTGTCATGTTGAAATCAGTAACATTTCCTGTTCCAACAAAGCGCAGGCGAAAAACAGACCGAAGGGGGAGTCGTTGACTCCCAAAACGGCAAAACCCCCATCGATAGTACCCATCGATAACGGCACGTGCAATGAACACACTCATTTCAACATTCATCTGTGCTGAGCATTGAGTACGGTACGGTCCGTGAAGCTCCCCCCCCCCTCACTTCCAGAAGCTGTGCGCACCGCGAATGCTATGAACCATACTATGTCTTGGCGCTCTGTGTCCACCCTAATAGCCAGCAGATATCCAGAAATAAGACGGCCCAGCAGCAGTGTTAATAGACCTTTGACCTCGGCCGCTGAGCCTCATGTATACCTCGAGACGAATATACCGTCCAATACATGTAAACGCAGATGGGCTGCCAGCCAGCCACAAAATCGAAGCAGTCACTCGTTATCAACATCAACGAGTCCCCGGGAAGTGCATCTGATGTTCTCTTGCCATGTCCAAGAGCGCTGAGTTTGAGAACGAAGTATTCCTGCGCAAAGCTCCGGTAGCAGACCCACTGTGCCTTGAAGCCGGTCCCGTATCACAGGTATGAGAGAAACGTGCACGCTTCAAGGACGCCACTAGAGGGTCGGTGACAGTAGGGAAAGAAAGCATCAACAGAGCGCGCACGCCCAGTTTAAATATGTTGTCTTTCGATATCGATGGATGCACGATCTGATACGGGCAAATCCCGCGTTGGGGTCAATGAAATCATCGTTATACGCGGTACACCAAGACAAACATTTCCTGTCTATTTGCCGGGTATGGCGTCACACTGAAGCGGGGAGATTCGTTGATAATCTCGAGAATCTGGGCGCGTTCGCTAGATTTGCCAGGGAGCAATGAGGTCACTGAGGCACAGCCCCCCATAGTGACTCGGATCTTGCATAGAAGATGTCTAGACGCGGCGCCCGGAGCCCTCGAAGGATCCTTATTAAGTGGAAGTGGCAGAGAAAGGAAAGAATTCAAAAAAAAATGTTTTTGATTTTCCGACCGCGTCCAACATGTGACCATGTATCGTCGTCACGTGTAAAACTCAGTCCCACGCGTGTTTTTAATAAATGGAATAGATGCCGCAAAGGCAATGAATGGAATGCATCGTTATGAGATTTATGAATATAACCTGAATGTGTTTCATGTGACTTTACATTTTTTCAATTTTCAACCATTTCGTACGTCTCTTCCTGATGATCGAGCGTAAACCTATAGAAAACAGATTAGTACTTTGCTAGCAATAATTAATTTACCTTGGTAAGATCGATGCATTCAGAGAGAGGCCCCGCACGCGCGGATCAAATGCAGCCTAATGTCTGTGTTTACAAGGGGGTGAAGAAAAGTAAATCATACCCTGAAAGCCTGTTGGGAAGGCACGAGGCAGGTTCATCAAGTCAGTCTCAGACATCGTACAATGTCAGATGAAGAACACATTTGAAAGATCGAATTGAGGGGTACCTGCGATACGCCCATTGCAATTGGGGAGAGATGTAGGCGTCCTATAATAATTACTGTCAGATCAAGGGTATCAGACAATTTTAGCATACGCTGCTACTTCCTTCTCGATCTAATAAATGAATCCATGAGATGAAAACACGAACACGAACTGGAGGACTATCGATACCTTGTTTCCTCTGTCGGTTCCCAGAGACCTACATTTGTTTGTGATCAAAGGATAGTCAGATTACATGCACCCTCAACGTCGTAAGAAATGGCCTCCGGTCCTTCAAATTCGTCATAAATGGAGGGGGGACGTGCTAATGCAATAGTGATCAAAGACGATCATGATATGTCACTATTTTACCTACCAACAACATATCCCTGCAAAGCGTTCAATTGGCCCAGTGACCTGGTATATTTCACTTAAAGACAACTACGCCTGGACACAACGTGATGTATCGATCGTGATAGAAAGCTGGGTGAACTGACCAGGAAACTTTTTGACTGGGGATAAGTTCTGCACTGCACAACAGGCGATATGATAAATTATCCTGATAGGACAAACGGTGGCATCGAGTTTGGTTAGGAATATCGTAGAATGTTTTGGTGATAAGCATGGTGGTAGCAGAATGAGGCAGAGCTAAACCCTTTGTTCACATTAACAACAATAAACGGAAATTGGGACAGTGGGGCCTTTCACTTTAGGTTCTGTGTGGGTAACACGGTCAGTAATTCTACTATTGAATCTCGACCATTAACCTATGTCATGTGTGGTTCATTACGGCTCTTTGTACGTCCGAGTGCGAATAAAAAACGGCCGCCGTGTGAGATGCATGTGAAGTAGGTATTATCATGCAATCTTAAAAACGTTTTGGAGGATCCTCGATCAAGTGGAAGTGGTAGAGGAAGGAAAGAAAAAATGTTTGATTTTCAACGCGTCCAACATGTGACCATGTATCGCCATCACGTATACAACAACTCGGTCCGGAGGGCCTGGAACGATGAGCGAGGTCGTGCTAAACCCTTTGTTCACATCAACCAAAATAAATGAGAAAAATTGGAACCCTTTCACTTTAGGTTTAGTATGGGTAACACGGTATTGAATCTCGACCATTAACCTATGTCATGGGTGGTTCATTACGGCTCTTTGTACGTCCGAGGGCCCCTAAGTACCTCATGATGCGAATAAAAAACGGTCGCCGTGTGAGATGAATGTAGGCATTATCATGCATGTACTTCAATGAGTGGCGCAAACCTTCGGACCGTCAGGAAGTGATATCATAGAAAGAGGCTAATGACGACACAAAGCCAGAGGAACGGTATTGATCAGACAGAGGCTGAGATAAAAACGATATGACGGTGTCCATTAATAACTCCTCCTGGGAGTCGTGGAAACAGAAACCATTAGTGGTAAGCATTTATAGACGTAATTGATACCATCGACGCTGATAATTCAGCACTATAATCAAGAACGAAGTATGGGATATTCAGTTCCCGAGAGCGAAGCCTTTCAAAATTAAGTTTGTATGAAGCTAACCGGACCAGAAAACATACGCTCTGATAAATCGAATCTAAAATAAAAAATGATGAAGGGACTAATGGCACCGTGGAGGAACGTACTCCAAGCTCATATCCTTGCCCATATGAATGTACCCAGCATCATGAAAGAGATGATCGCGAGGGATGAAAGCCTGAGCATGAATCTGCGTTCATTCTCATTCATGTCCGCGAGGTCCCCGAAATTGATCATACGTGTGCTATTACTCTTCATTTGATCCTTTAGGAGAGCGCGGCCTCTTTCAAATTATCCTCGATGGGCTAGTATTGCGGCTGATACTTGATACTTGATGGGTGGTGTAAGGAGTCGTCGGTGCGATGCGACCCTGATCGCAAACGTGTTGGGGGGCTTCCATCTTCGGCTTTCTTTCATGAACTTACGCATCCGAGTTGTTATGCATTCACCGTACTCGCGCGCAGGCCAAGACATGGCTATCGCCTCGTTTTCCTTCACTTATTGAATGCGACTAGTCTCCTCCGAAGAGCTACTATCATTCATGCGGGTATTATATCATGGAGCCGTTCACTTCGGGTAGTGGCGCTCATTCATCGCAAACCACTATTTTCCACATCAGAACTTCGTCCCATCGGTCGCCCCAAACCACGACTTTCCCAGCGTCAGTCCGTATCTATTACACGTAGTCACCGAATTGCAAACAAGAAGGAATTCATCGGGTAACTTGTAGGGGGGGGGGGGGTGCGAATCGGAGACCATGTTTTCCTTGCTAGGAGCAAATGTCGCCAGAGGTAATCGCCTTCCATTGTGATAAATTTGGAGAGAACAGGTGTTAGGACCTACCCACTCCCTGCATTTCAAGAATTCGCCGGACTCGACTGCTTCTTTCTGCCCCATTCGTATAGGTTCAGGCTGTTTCTTCGATTCACGTTCTGCACTAATATCGTAAACCAGATTCAACGGAAGTCGTTCAGTGGGGTGTAGAGTTCTCCGCAGCCATCCATGGTACCGGTAAAGAAGCCGGTAAAGAAGGCCCTTGCCGGGATCGGATATTCTGTACCGGGCCGCGATGTATCACTCACCACCCACCTCCCTTCAAGCACTTTCCCCTAACACACACCTGCCAACAATGCGATCGAAGTCAAGGTACCTGCTATAAGCTTTTTTTACAACTCCTGACTCATTTGTCATGACATGATAATAATCTACGAACTATTTCTATTCTTGTTCTGCCAGCAAAGCTGCAGCAGCATGCTCGGCTCTCTGACGCTCCGATATTCCCCGAAATCACGTGTGCGTGTATTATTATATCTTAACTTTTTAGATAAATAAATAAATAATTTTGGACCACCTTTCCACCCTAGTAGGTAACTTGTGGGTACTAGTCTTCAGAGAATTATTGACATTAACCCAGATGCTTAGATGACTCGACAGATGTTCACAATCTGATCGAAGCCATTTCGCGTATATTCCCGTATATGACACTGCCACCGTTTATGGTAACTATATACCCTGCTCACCGATCAGTATGAACATCACCGGGAGTGGAGCAGGTGTGTACGTCATCTCGGCACCGCCTTGGATTTCTTCACTCAGGGTTATACAACTCGATCTGAGGACGCAGTAGTCTCTCCCACCGACCTTGTTGTTTTCATTAAAACCGTGATTCGTTGTCTGTCTGTGGTCTGGCTCAAAGATATTCAACAGATGCGTCTTTCACTTTGCCAAAATGAAAAAAAATTGAGGAAGAGAAGGCCCGTTATCACGCGATGGATGTTATTTGCGACCCAGCTGCTGCGAAAGTAGTGACATTGGACCGGATCTTTCCCTCTACTGCGTCTTCCCTCTCACGGACATCTATCCCTGATACGACGCCTTGTCCTCGTTTCAGCCGCTGCCTGTAAATTATTCCCCTGTCTATGTCTCTTGTGTGATTAGGATCTATTACGCTCTCAGTTACCACTGTTCTCCTCTACGTCTAACCGCCCCAGTGTGATATTGTATCCGACGCATACTTCCATTGATCGGTCGGTCCGGGAAATGTGCCTGTGAGTCTCGAGGACCCCCCCACCCAGTCCAGGAGCTTCTTCTCTAGCTTTCTAGCCCCTAGGTTGTGTGTTGTTTAGATGGGCTCCGACCTCGGTATTGACATCTGTATGCGTCGTCCGAAGGCGAACTAAACACGCACTCATGGGCTGTCCGACTCGGGTGTTGCTGTTGAATGGTTTGATCACAACTGCCAACTGCAGGGATTTACTTGGAATCTTGGGTATTCTAAAGAACAAGCTAGACTTGAGTGGAAAGAAATCTGTTCCGGAGGGAGGGGGGTCTTCTGATCGGAGTACACCGTTGATGGTGTTCAGACTGGCCGAGATAGCACTTTCGAAGACCCCGAGCCACATGCAATCACAGAGTCCGGAACATCATCGTAGTCCATACGTGAATGCTGGCGTCTGAGATGAGACCGCAAAATTCTGTTGGAACGTTACAATTGGCATTCTCCTGAGCATAGATAACGCGGCAGGACCAAGGTACATGCATTAATTTCGGGTTGCATGCAAATCATACTCGGTAATCTCGTTGATCACGGTAGGCGGGCGCCGGGATCCCACTCGGTGCCAATCGATGGAGGCACAAGCAAGGAAGTCATAAGCTGAATTTGCGGCCTAGATTTCCTGTCTTTCGATTATTATCTTCGTCTCATTTGTAACACATCCACGTCAGTCTAATGCTGTCTGTTCCGTTCAATTGAATGAGATCAAAATCATGATTTTTTTTTAGATCAAATGTCACGTGAATGACGTAATATGATCAACTCTTTAAAAATGGGGAATTTCCGATAAAGTGATGGGGTAACCGTGACGTCCCTGCCGAAGTAAGTGCGCTCACTACGCTGTCGAGGCAAATAGCACTTTCCCCTTCCTACCACCAACCATGGCGCCGCCTATGCAGACACTGAAGCACGGATACTTTGGCAAGGGCTCCGTAGAGGTCACGCCGTCTCAGGCTCCGGGCGAAGGCGGCGTTCGACGACTGGCCATCGCGTCAGCAAAATTGGTCACACAGCCCTTCGAAGGTCTCGACGTTATTCCGGACCTCCTGGACTACTCTGCTCGGACGTACGGTTCGAGGAACGCCTTTGGATGGCGAGACATCATCGACGTCGTTGAGGAGGAGAAAGATGTGAAGAAAATTGTCGACGGGAAGGAGGTTCACGAGAAAAAGAAATGGAAATATTTCCAACTCAGCGACTACAAGTATATCTCCTACCTCGAATTCAAGGAGATTGTCTCGGAACTTGGTAGAGGGCTCGTCGACCTCGGGGTGAAGCAGGGAGACATTTTCAATGTTTATTCGGGAACGAGGTATGTCGTACGCCGCTGGAAATTTTTTTTCTTTTGACAATGATCCTGGTGCAGTCTCAACTGGCAGCTCATTGCCAATGCATGTGGGCTTATCGGCACGACCATTGCTACAGCGTACGATACGCTGGGCGAGTCCGGCCTTGAACATTCACTAAACGAGCCGGAATGTGTCGGGCTCTTCACCAACGCAGAACTGCTGCCAACGCTATACAACGTCCTTCGCCAGACTCCCACGGTCAAATATATCATTTATGACGGCAACACGAATACCAAGCTAGTGGAAGAACTCCACGCTGTCCGGGAAGACATCAAAGTTTGTCATATCGACCAAGTCAGAGAAAACGGCAAGGCAAAGTCTCTCGATACCATCAAAGACCTGCGACCTACGCCCGATACCACTGCTTGCATTATGTACACCAGCGGAAGCACCGGTCCACCGAAGGGCGTTGTCCTCACCCACAGAAACCTCGTAGCTTCCGTCGGAGCTGTATACGTCCTTTTGGGCCACCACCTCACCCAGCAGGACTTCTATCTTGCATACCTCCCCTTGGCTCATGTCTTAGAGTACATTGTAGAGCTCTCTATGCTTTTCGCCGGCGTGACGTCAGGATACGGTCGCGTCAAGACCCTGACAGATGCATCTGTACGAAACTGCAAAGGCGACATCGCAGCATTCCGTCCTAGTATCATGGTTGGCGTGCCCGCAGTATGGGAAACTATTCGAAAAGGCATCCTGTCCAAAGTCAACTCGGGAGGTGCCATTACGCGTTTCGTGTTCAATGCTGCCATAACCTTGAGGAAGAACAACGTTCCCGTTCTCGGTTATCTTGCTGACACTGTTGTGCTTAGTGGAGTGAGAGCGGCGACGGGCGGTAGGTTACGTGTGGCCCTTTCTGGTGGTGCTGCTATTAGCAAGGAAACCCAAGAGTTTTTGAACGTCGCGTTGATGTGTATGCTTCAAGGTACGTATTCTGGCCTTTGCGTTCAACGTTATCGTTCGACTTTTTGTTAGGCTATGGTATGACGGAGTCGTGCGGCATGTGCGCTGTTCTGCCCCCGGAATGCATGCGATATGAAGCCGTGGGTCTGCCGATGCCGTCAGTCGAAACAAAACTGCTTGACGTTCCCGAGGCCGGGTACTTGTCGTCGAACGACCCGCCTCAGGGTGAAGTGTGCATTCGGGGACCATCAGTAACGAAGGGCTACTTCAAGCGACCGGACCTGAATGAGGATGAGACCATCTTCACCAAGGATGGCTGGATGCGCACGGGCGACGTTGGACAATGGAACAGTGATGGAACCTTGTCATTAATTGATCGGTGCGACATGTCGTTTGTTGTTTTGCTCGGTTAATACTGACCGTTATGGTTGCGGTGGGCTATCAGTATTAAAAACCTTATCAAGCTTTCTGGTGGCGAGGTGCGATTTTTTTTGAATATTGATCTCGGGGCTTGGCTGACAGACTTGAGCAGTACATAGCGCTCGAACGACTTGAGGCGACATACAAATCATGCAACCTGATTGGCAATATGTGTATATATGCCAACGCAAGTGCCTCGCAGCCTATTGCTATTATCATACCACATGAAGCGCACCTGCGGCATTATCTTGCGAACGTTCCCGGTTTGTCCCCTTTGTGTCGTTCTTCGTTTAGCAGTCCGTTTTATCTTCCTTTGTAGATGTCAATGGCAAGGATGGTCTGGGCATCCTATGTCACAATAAGAAGGTTGTGTCACTGGTTTTGAAGGAGTGTAACGCTATCGGAAAGAAATCAGGCTTCAAGACGATGGAGTTATTGCAAGCTGTTATTTTGACACCAGACGAGTGGACGCCGGAGAGTGGGTTGGTCACTGCAGCACAGAAGATCAACAGGAGCGCCATCGCGAAGCAGTTCGCGTCTGAGATCAAAGTGGGTCTTTATCTATCTGGACCATCTCGATCATATACTGATGCATGTCCCTGTTCAGGAGGCCTACAAGCAGTAGCTGCACGAGAGTCGGACTTTTCCTTTCACGATTTTCTTTTTTCTTTAATTGTGGCTTTCGTCGTGTATTCTACCATAAACTTCTTAGATCTGGACGTTGATAAAGGCATTTCATTTCGTTCATATCCGTGACAGCGTAAAAGGTACGAGGAATCGAGATTCTTCATGCCTTTTCTTCTTGAGATTCAGAATAAATGCTCTCATTACGCGACCCTTCCGGCATGTCAGGCATGCGTTTGCTGTCTTCCTTGAGCTTCCTGAAGTACTTCTCTTCATCCCACACGAATGGGCTTTTGCTTGCAAAGAGTAGGTCCATCTCTTCCAGGGTGCGGTTAGCTGCGATCAGAAAGTGTCAGGGAAGAGTATTCATATACGTCAGACGACCTATACAGACCTGTCTCCGGGTAGAATGCCCACACTATGGGGATGCACAGGAAGTTGATGGCGCCAAAGATGTAAAGGGTTCTGAGCAAGAAACGGGTTGGGGGTCAGGTAGGGAGCAGAATGGGGAAAGAACCGTCTTACTTCTCGGCGATGTTATCGAACATGACTGGGTTCAGCATCATGAGCCAGCCATTACCGATGCTCCATCCAACGACACCCCATGCGTTCCCTTTGGCACGCACTTCTAGTGGGAAAGTCTACACGCAGGATCGTAGTCAGCCTTTGTGACGCGAATGGGAGCTGGAAAAGGGAATACCTCCGTAGGGTACACCCAAGGGATAGTCAACCACGTAGCTCCGAATATTGCAGTGTAGAGGAACACAAAGAAGGCCGCTGCACCGCCGTATTGTGCGGCTTTGTCAGGGTGATCTTTCAGTAGTCGGGAGAACACTCCCGCGAGGATCTAAGAGCGGTATGAGGTCAGTTCGGGTGCTTGTAAAATGATAAGAAGCTGCATACTATTGAGATGCCCTGACCTATGGCTCCCCACCACAGTCCAATACGGCGGCCCCATCGGTCGATTGTGTAAATAGCGAAGAAAGTTGAAAGGCAATAAGTCACCTGGGGGGTGCAAACTCAACACGTCGGTACTATGCATAAGTATTATTATCCCAGAAGCTCACATCGTTCAATCCGGAGAGCCATTGTGATTTACGAGCACCGTAGCCAGCTTCAGAGAATATAATAGGGGCGTAAACGGTGATCGCTGCAATACCTACCCATCTACATAAGCATCAAATGAGCATTATGAAGAGCGATGCGTGGGAGTGGCGTACTCTTGCAATATCTGTAACCAGATACTCAGTTGAACCCGACGAGCGATGTGTAGATCTCCAGACCCTGTCAAATGGCGATTGAGCGACAACTTCGAGTTGTCAGCGAATCAAAACCCACCAATCCCCCAGAACATATTCCAATAACTGTTCATCTTCGAATGCTTCTTCTCCAGCTCCACAACCTCCGCAATGGCCTCAAACTCCTTGTCTGCGACCGAGTGGTCTTTCTCTCCTTTGGTATCTGGTTCTACGTAGCGAAGGCGTCGAAGAACGGCTTGTGCTTCCTCAAGCCGACCTGCTTTTACAAGCCAACGGGGGGATTCAGGCATGTGAAAGAGAGCAAACTACATGAATAAGCATTAAGGCCTTCGAGACTTCGATGTATGCATACCATGAAAATGATGACGGGAAGGATCTGAAAAGCGATGGGAAATCTCCATCTGACCTGAGAGCGACCGTCTCCAACAAATCCAAGACCGAATTCCTACAAACCTGGGTCAACTGCGGAGATATAAAAAAATAGGCCGTAGTAGGGACATACTAGCCAATAAGCAACGACGACTCCGAAAATATTTAGGGTGAATTCTATTGCGATGAAGGCGCCTGTGATGAGGCTTTAGGTAGGGCAAACGAAGACGGCAGAAAGCCAGAAAAACCTCTGGATGTATGCGTAGCAACCTCTGCACTCCAAACGGGGACGATTGCGTTGAGATACCCTGTTCCAATACCATTGATCACTCTCGCGCAGAGCATCCTATGAATACGGATTAGATCCACAGACAGGTCACATTGAGAATGAACGTGCCATGCCAGGTTTTGTGCAGAGCACTGCAAAGCGGCTCCAACCATGACCCAGAGACAACCGATAAACATCGTTTTCAGACGACCGAGTCGATCGCCCGTCACTCCGGCAATTATACACCCAATGAGGGTTCCGAGATAGTATACTGAAAAAGAACAGAGTCAGGTTGAAACTTCGGCTGAAGAGCTGGTGCGCACTTACTGCTGACGATACCTCCCTGTCGTGTGGGGTTCGTGATCTTGACGACATAGCCTTCCGAGTCTCCTTCGTAAGTGGAATATCCAAGATTCATCGTATCGACGTAATGCGGGGAGGTGTTTACCCCACCCATCATTCCCTGGTCGTAACCGAAGCTAAAATCGTGGACAATCAAAACTATTCTTCGATCGGCAAAGAATCCCGTACAAGAAAATCGCCAAACCGGCGACGACATTGATCCCATAGTACAACTTTCTTCCAGCTAGTTGAGACATGCACGCGATGAAGAAGATCTGGGGGATCAAACTTCTCTATCGACGGTCTTTGATGCTGGCCTTGATAAAAGGGCTACCGGCCATGGCCGATTATCGTCAAAGATGCATCCGAAGAAAGAATCCCAGATCCGACGGAGGAATATTAGACGTTCTGTTGCGTTCTTTTCTAACCTTCGTACCCCCCACATGACCGAGTGGGAGCTGGTACCGGGCCGCTTCCTGCGAAAAGAACAAGGCGGAACAAAACGGACAGTGTAGAGAAATGCAAAGAGATGCAGCGACGTTCCAGAGTACAAGCATCGAACGGTCTATGACGATGACATAACTTCAGGAAAGCCCTCGTGTCGTTGCTTTGCTTTCAAAACAAAGCTCAAGAGAGACATTGTAATTGAAGTGGCCCCTCGCAACGCGTGTGAGGCCAGAAGGCGATTACGGTTCTACCTGTTCTGTAAATCTGTTAGCTCCATGTGGCGTCGAATAAAGTCACAATGTGTCGGTAGGTCGTAATTCAACTATCATTGACTTACTTTATCAAGCGGGAAAAAATGTGCAGCACGGTCACAGGACTTGCATGTCGGAGAAAAGAGCTCTAGAACAGAAAATTGAGCCACCGGCCCCCGGCGCTGTAATACAAGTGCCAAGGGCAAAATGAAATCTTGAATTCGAAATATCAGGAGATGCTCGCAGAGTGTACACCCATCCTTTGTATGATCTAGAGCTGTTGAAATATTTCAAGAAATATCTGGTCGGCTATGGAGGAGATCAAAAGGAGAAACGGTGATGGATCAATGTGTTCGCAACGGAGAGGCCTTGATGGAGAGAACTTGGAAAGTCCGAGACTCGATCGACACCGCTCGCAAATGTTGTTTCTGCAGGATCATGGTCGAGTTGCCGGAACCCGCCATGCTAGAATGTAATTCGTCGCAAGCGCTGGTACACATTAGAAAAGAGGTGTTGGCAAGAGTAGTACGTGACGAACCAGCCCTGGATATGGCCATATTGGCAATGTTGAGTTTATTAGAAACACTCCTGGAGGCTGACTTGTTCGCGCCGGTCAAAATGCAAGGCAGAATGATGAAATATAGATAGAATTTTGACCATGGTTTTGTCCACAAAACGCGGCAGGGTTACCTTTCAAAGTTATAAGTTTTGCTGTGTTCAAGATGCCTCAACAAATCTCTATTTGTTATCTGCACAGTTTTGTCTGTTTTGATTGACCCCAGATAGCTGCTTACCAGGGGTGAAAGCTGCTAATACAATGTCAAAAAGGGAATGCCACTGTCGCAAAGTGGGTGCATTCCACGCCGAAAATATTTTATGCTGTGCCGGTCTACCGTGGTGGTTAGAATGAGGGAACCACTGATTTCAGGTTTCCCATCTAGTGTCCATTTTAAGTTCTACAATGTCCTGGGTTTCTAGGTCGTGAGCCCGGCTGGGGAATTGACTAGAGGGTAGTGAAGATTGGGTTTTGTGTTACTTGTGTCCTTGCGTACGGCGCGCCTGATGGTACCGTGCCGTGCAACGATGAGATGAGATGTTGATAGTAAGTACGCAAGGAACAACAACGCGCAAAACGCGGTGTTACGGTCACATGCTGTGACACTCATTTTGTTCTTTCCCACTGTCAGCATTCTTGGCAGGTAACTCTTTCCTATTGACCACCACCATGGCCTCAACTTCCTTGCCCTCATGCTCACCTAACCTCATGCCGTTTCATATTGATTACGATGGACCCGCATCTATCTCGACGTTTTTTCGCGTCGAAGAGCGCGTCACCGAGAATTCGGATGAGCCCAAACCTGTGCCAGATGAGCCGAAGGCGGAATCCTCTACGACAGCTACAGCAGTACCTCCATCTCTTGCCAGACGTGCAGCCACGTATTTTGTCTCAAGCTTTCGAGGACGTACGCTTCATGGTAAAACGATCCACGTCCCGAAGGGCTATACGGGGTTGGTGTGGAAGAATATAGAGGGAGTCAAGAAAGGGAAAGGAAAAGGGAAGGCCACACATGATGGCCCCTCGAGCAGCGCCGCACGTCGCTTTCGACGAAACAGGCAGAATGAGGATGAGGATGAAGATGCACCGACCGCGAAGTCCTCCGCACCCGTTCTCACACCCACCGCCCAGTTTTCCTCCTTCGTTCTCTGGCATCCGGACACATTGGGAAGAGAGAAAGATGACGAATATGTTAGAAGTCTAGATGAATGGACCAAGTTGTCAGAGCTGGTATGTCCGCTCTTCTGTGCCTTTTTCTCCAACTCATGCCGTGCCAGATTCATTATGTACCTGGCGATGAATGACTTAATCCTTGTTTCATCTATGGATAGACCGTCGATTTATGTTACCCAATCAATACCTACTCAATTTTTGAGCAGAGAGAGTTTTACAAAGGTGTAGATACTATAACCTTCACAAGTCATAGCTCAACATTCTCTTCCAACATAACAGACATTGGGCTCTCCAGAGCTTTATTTCTCAATAGAACACCACATGCCAGAAAGCAGCTACACAGCTCCTTGTTGTCCAGCTCCCTTCACTATCCTCAACCTGCTTGTTTCAGATGTTGTTACTCAGATCTTCAATGGTTCCCATACTTTCATTACACCTACACCAATGCATGCAAATGACTTTTTTATGCCACATACAGATGATTTACCATAGAGGCCTTCCAATTCAGACTCTGATGGTATCACTGGACCATGGGAAGGATATTGTTTGAACAAGGATGGAGTAATGCCTACAGCAGTGTACCAACTCTTTGGGCTGGTACTGTTAAGCCCAAGTTTCATGTGACTATCAACATGTGATAAACAGTTTGGTACCTCATACTTCGGGTATGTCTGACTGAGTTCACTGGAGTCAATAGTGGAAGTGAATCAAGGCTCAAATAGTAAGAGCTTGAGAGTAGTTTGGTGGAGATAAACTTTAGTTTGAGACTGGGGTGTTACAGCGAGAACTAAGCTACTTAAATACTGTTCTGTTATCTTACTATAAATAAACGTTCACAAAAGATATTGTCTGTCATAGAGCTGTTACCCCTGCTGTTGCCAGGCTCTCCACAAAAGCTGTTGTCTTGCTGTTGTGCTGTAGTTGTTGCACTGCTGTCCGAAGACGAAAGGGTATTGTCTCTCCCTTCACAGCACACAGCAGTCAGATAGGAGAGTGACCGACTTGGGTGCTGAGGTAAGTGTTCTCATAGTCCTAAGTGCTGGTCCAAGCACCCTGACTAAGCAAGATAGGGGTCATTTCCGAGGAAAAAGAAAAGAAAATAGGAAGAAAATAGGAAAAATCGTAACATTACCCCCTCCTTAAGACCATCATCCCGATGGTTAAGTTAGGGTAGTCCTCCCCCCTTGGAAGGAGGTGGCCGATCTGCTGGACCCATTGTCGTTTGGTTGCCAGGCTTCAGACGAGTCGAAGGGGTGGTACATTGCTCTTCGCTGTATGTCCCTCCCATTTTTGGCTTGTCTGTCACAGGGTCATCTTCATCACCCTCTCCTGCATGTCCTCTGCTGTCGGCAGGTCAGTTGATGTATATCTGGCTAGATATCATCTCCCTTCCTTTTGTCGCCTTGTCATGCTCCACAGATATAATGTTGAACCTGACTGCCTTGATGTCTAATTTGTTGATCCTGTGTTCATAGTCACAAATTGCCTCCTCCGCATTCATGTATTTTTCATTGACCCATTGGTTTGATTCTGGTCTGTATCTCTTCCAGCTGACTAGGTAGTCAACAGTTGTTTTCATGCCTCCGCCTCGTGCTTTGACCCTTTGGGTTTTATGGTTTAGGACTTCATCGATTTTGTAGTGTTCTTCATCATCGATCAGTTCTATGGGTGGTAAAGGTGGTTGTTCCTGGTTGGAAAAGGCTGGTGCAATGTATGATGTCAACAATGTTTCATTAAAAACATTATGGATTTTCCAAGTTGCTGGGAGCTGCAACTTGTATGCAGATTTGCCGATTTTGCCAAGAATTTTGAATGGGCCTGTTCGTTTGTCTGCCAATTTCTGTTTTGGCCTTGGTAGGTGAAGATTTGTAGTATCCAATCAGACCTTGTCATTGGTAGAGTATTCATGTGCTGTGCATTTGTGTTTGTCATATTGCTTTTTCATCGTTTGGGCAGCCTTTTCGAGGGCTGTCTGTGTTTCTTCATGGATTTTTGTCATTGTTGTGGCAAAGTCCGTTGAAGCTGGTGTTGTTGTATGGGTTTGTGTAGTTTGCACAACTGATGGGTTTTGGCTGTAATTCAGAAAGAATAGTGTTTTACCTGTTGCGGAGTGAATTCTGTTATTGTGTTGAAATGCTGCCAGTGTGAGCCATTCTGTCCAGTCATCCTGTCGGTAACTAATGAAAAGTCATAGGTACTTTTCGATTTCTTGGTTGGCCCATTCCATTTGGCTGTCTGTTTGTGGGTGATATGCTGTTGAGGCATTTTGTTTGATGTTTAGAAGTCGATACAAGTTGTCCAGAAATTTGGATATGAATTGTGGACCTCTGTCTGAGATTACTACTTGGAGCATGCCGTACTTTGCATAAACCTCATCTCATAGTATTTTCGCCCATCTCTCGGATGTCAGTTCTATCAAGCAGGTGATCAGAATGATCGCTTTTGAGAAGCGATTGACTATGACGATGATTGCATCATAGCCATCACTTTCAGAAAGTCTGGTTATCATATCCACCAAGATATGGGTCCATGGTGATGAAGGGACCTCATTCGGGTGGAGTGGTGCCACTCTGGGTTGTGTTGAAGCCTTGCCTCATTGACAAGCTTCACAAGCTTTGACATATCAGGTGATATCATGGTCCATTCTGGACCATCAATACTCCCATAAAACCAGTTCTTTGGTCTTTGCGATGCCGGGGTGTCTGGCAGTTGCATGATCATGACATGTGGCAATGATATCATCATGAAGTTTTTGATCTCTGGAGATATAGATTCATTTGTTGTAACGGATTAATCCCTCTTCCTTTTTCAGCCCTCACTCATGGTTTAGTGAAGGAGCGATTCTTTGATCCCATTTGTGTGGGTCCTGAGTGGCGCTTTTGATTCGTTCATGTATTTCTTCCTCCGTGGGCATGATCATTGCCCAGAAATGTTCTGGTCATAGTAGTATGATCTCTTTGTTGTTGTCTTCTCCTTGGTTGTGATCCACCCTGTGGCTGAGGAGGTCGGCCTTCTTATTTGCGATGCCGGCTTTATGATGTAACATGTATTCATACTCAGATAGTTCTGTGACCCATCGGGCTTGTCAGTGGTTAAGCTTTTGAGGTTGTCAGAAGTATCAGAGATTTTGATGATCTGTCCAGATTTCGAAAATCTGAGCTGCTCCTATGAGGTAATGCCGCCATTCAGCAAGGGTGAGCATTATGGTGAGGAGCTCCTTATCATAGATTTCATAGTTGCACTCAGTTATCATGAGCACCTTTGACATGAAGGTGACTGATCGCCACTTGCCATCTTGTTCCTGTGAGAGTATGGTCCCAATTGCACCTTCACTAGAGTCAGCTTCCACTCAGAATTTTCCATCTTGGCTTAGTATGGCCAAGATGATGTCTTTGGCTAACCAGCGTTTAAGGTCGTCGAATGCCTCCTATTGGGAAATTCTCCAGTTCCATGGGGAATTCCTGGTTAATTGTGTCATTGGTTGGACTATTTTGCTGTAGTCCCAGATGAAGCATCAGTAGAAGTTTGTGAATCCCAAAAAAGATTGTAGTTCCTTCTTTTTGGTTGGTTCCAGCCATTCAGTTACTCCCACTATTTTGATAGAATCCATCCGAATGCTTCCTTCGCTGATGATGACTCCAAGGTATTCTGTTTCTAATACCTTGAAGTCGCACTTCTCTGCCTTGAGGAAAAGTCAATGTTTCCTCATCAGGGATAACACCTGTTGTGTTATCCTTCGGTGTTCCTCCTTAGTTTTGGTCATAATAAGAATGTCATCCAAATAGATCGTTATCTTCCCGGTGGTGATGAGATCTTTGAAGATATCATTCATCATCCATTGGAAGGTGGCTGGTGAGTTGGTGAGTCCAAAGAACATCACTGTCGGTTCAAACAGACCACGATTGGTCTGGAAGGCAGCCTTCCATTCATCGCCTTCTTTGATGCATACGTTATTATACCCCCATTGGATGTCCAATTTGATATAATATTTGGCACCTCAGAGTTTGTCCATTAACTCTGAGATTAGCAGAAGTGGATAATGGTTCTTGATCATCATCTCATTTAGTTTCCGATAATCTTGTACTGGTTGGAGTTTTCCATCCTTCTTTTTGACAAAAAAGAAGGGCAAGGCCATTAGCAACTTGGATGGTCAGATCCTCCCACTTGACAAATTTTCTTTGAGGAATTTGTCTAGTTCTTGTTGTTCATTATTGCTAAGTGGGTAGCACTTGCAATCTAGGTTGGCATTGGAGTTGGGGATTAATTTGATAGCATGGTCTCAGGGTTTTGCTTTGAGTAGTTCGTCAAAACTTTCTTTTTCAAATAAATCCTGGAAGTTGTGAGCCCAAATGGGTACCATTTCTTCAAATGTCCTCTCTTCCTTCTCTGCGTTCACTCTTGCTGCTAGGTCATTAGCATGGTGGGTTGCTTTAATGTTGATGGCCCTTTGGAGGTTGACAGCAAGAATTGTCTCACCATCCTCCATCTCTTTGTCCCACCAGTCATCAGAGTCATTGTCTGGTAGTTCGAAGGGAATTCCCCGACATCAGCATCGAGTGAAAGTGATGTGTCTGGTCTTCCAATTGATTAGCAGATTATGTCTGATCAGCCAATCATGCCTGAAGAATATCTCTTTAGTTCTCAGGTCAGTTACTGCTAAGTCGATTCATTCCGAATGATCACCAATGGTGAGCCTGAGCTCGACATATTTGGTAATCGACCCAGCTTGGTTTTTGGTTCTATCTGCATTATAGACAGGAATAGAGGCTGCTGTTGCCCTAGTAGGCAATTTGTGCTTGTCAACGAAAGCTCGGTTGATGCTACTTCCCATGCAGCCACTGTCAATTAAGGCGGTGACTGTATAGGTTGATCAGGATGTTAACGTCTCGATCTGGGCCTTGGTTAATAAGTCGCGCCTAGGAAGTTTGGTTTGATGAATGAATTTCCGTGGCCCATGTAATTCATCCAACCATTCCAGGGCTTGACATCGCTCCACAGCTTTCATCCCAGTGATCATTTCATCGATTACTTCCTCGACTCAGGTCTTGTGTACCCAGTTTTTTAGTATGGCTTTTGCCACTGCTTCGTTCTTGGCATCCTTGATGGCTCACCAAGTCCATTCGGTATCGAATGGCTTTAGCCAACCTGTGGGGTTCTCTACCTCTGTTCAGCCTGAAGGCGATTGAGTCTGTTCTATACTTTTAGTTTGATGAACTTTTAATGATGATGCACCTTGCTTAGGGCTCTCTGCCCTTCTTTGGCCTTTCATCGGTGCTTGAGGTGTCGGAGTCGGTTTTTTAGGCAATTCTGAGTTCTGAGTAGTGGGGTCGGGTATATTCGAATGCACACATAATTTAGACATGGGTGGTTGTACTATAGAGGAAGAAATGTCAGTCTGTCCAGCAGAAGGGGACCCATTACTCTTGTCCTTGGCCGAGGCAGTCGAATCGCTTACTGCTCGGCCCCATCTTTTACCTCCTCAGGTTTGTTGTTCTCCCTGAGGCTCTCGTCCTCCTTCATCAATTTGGCAATCTGCATCTGAATCTCTTCTCTTGTGTGCTTATTCTTCTTCTGAGGGCAGTTTCGTGCCATGTGGCCCTTCTGACCACAATTGAAACACCTCCCTCCCTTCTTGAGGCGATCCACATCCATTGGCTGACCCGTTCTGGTATATGTTGTGCCTGTACCAGTTTGCTTCATTCCATAAGAAGTTGAGGTCGAGCCTCTGGGCTTGGTGGATGCGGTCGTTCCAGGGGTAGAGGGCTTTGAGCCCTGTTCCTGTCTCTGTCCCTGGCTTCGATGTCCATAGGCCAGAGTAGTCACTTCTGCTTTTTGTCGTTGCCATTCCTTGTACATGGTAATGATCCGGCTCTTCCATTCATCATAGCCAACTGGAATATCCCTGCTGATATCAGAGATGGTTATGAGGTAATGGGATGGTAGTCCTATTTTCATATACTTGACCATATGGCCAGTATTGGCAACATCTTCTCGAACTCTGGCAAGTGTGCCAAATCATTCTAACTCGTCAAAGTAATCTGTAGCCAGCTTTCCAGCCATCTTGAATTCCTTCATCTTCTGTTTGTGGACTTTCTGGACTGCAGAATCTGTGAATTTATCCCTGATCATTTGTTTGAAGACCAGCCATGCAGGGTATCGATGATGGTCCCTTGTGGTAGACCAGAAAGTGGGGGCGATTAGGACCCACCACATTTTGGCCTTGTCTGCCATATGAGTGACAGCAAACATTATTTTATACATGTCAGCGAGGAAATATGGGGTGAACACCTGGAAGTATTGGTCGCAGTCGATCAGAAAGCGATTGATATTATCGGATGCCCCTCGAAAGGGGCGTGGTTCTGCGCAAAGAATTGGTTTGACCTGAAGGATTTGAGCGGCGGCATCAAGGGCGGGCATCGGGTTCAGGAGTCCACCATGGGGCAGCTGCACCCACCCTTTTGGAGGCCCTGAGAATGAATGAAGGGATCCATCGTCGGCAATGGGACTTCCTGGCTTCAAGGCTTCCTTTCGAACGATTCTCTCATTCCTAATAGTCCAGCCCTGGGCGAGTGCCTCAGGGTCATCTTCTGTTGGAAGAGGCAGTTCGGGTGCTGGGGCCTCACTGCCCTCAGCCTCATCTGGAGGCAGCTGCCTGGTGAATGGCTTTAGTAGGAAGCCAGGGATCTTCCAGGGGTTCGGATGTTTTGGCTTTTCTTTAGAAAGCCAAGACATTGTACTGTTACTGGAAGGGCTTTTCCTCCAGGGTGGTGGGGCACTTACCAGGAATGGCAAGTATTCATCTTTGGGAAGTACCAGGGATAGCCCTGGTACTAGTGGCTCTCTATTGCAACTGAGGATTGGTCAGGAGTGTTGCCGACCCCTTGGATGCCTCTCCTCCCTGGTCTTCCATTCCTCCCACTTCTCGTCTACCAACCGGGTCCACCGATTATCTTCGGAGAGAAGGTTTCCCTCCTCTTCTATTTCTCCTTCCTCCGTCAGGCCAATATAGGCCTTGGGGATCATTGGAGTCCTTCCAGTATGAGACCCCTCAAGTGGGCAGGTCCCAAACTCCCTCAGTCTCGGCATGGTGTCACCACTCCCTTTCCCCTTCCACCTGAGTGGCATATTGTTGGAATTCCTCAAAGAAGTCTCGATTGAGGAATTGGGTGGTAAGCTTCTTGTGTAAGAACCCTCAAAGGGTTCGATTGCTGATCCAGGGGGTTGGCCGAAGGGGTATTTTTGCTTTGATGGTCCAATCATAGGACTCATCATCTGCTAGAGAACTGCTGCTCCCTGACTCACTGGATAGGGGTCCGTCTAGACCGCCTTCTCCTTCATCGGTGGTGTCATTCCACTGGTCGACCTCATAGGGGTCGTCCTTGGGATCTTCATTCCACTCAGTGTCTGGGGCCCATTTTTGCCCCCCAACTGGTCATGGTTCCTGCCTCTCTGTGCCACTATTGGCACCTCGACCCTGATCATCTTCTCCATCATCCCAGCGATCTGAGGCATAGGGGTTATTTTCGGGATTTTCATCCCATTCTGTTCCTGGGAGCCATTTCCTTGGCTTTCAGGTCCTTGGGGCAGGGCCCCATTCTGTGGGTCGGCCAATTCTGGCCAACTGTCAGTGCCCCTTGTCAAGCTCGTCTCCCCATCGCTGGCCATGCTTGACCTCCTCTTCTTCCACCAATGTGTCAGTGGAGTCAGGGTTGGAGGTTGGGACTGGTGGGGTACTGAGGAGGGATTCCTCCTTCTCTTAGCAAGGACCTGATTGGCCCATGCTTTCAGACCCTTGTCCAGGTCTGTCCTCAGTGATTCGGGCCTCGGTAGAGAGGCCGTTGATGAGTTGTTGGATGATATCATCCTTTTCTTGATAATCCCTGATTATCCTGGTTGTCAATGTTTCTAGAAGAACAGTCAGCAATTCAATAGAGACAGGGGGAACTTTGGAGTTGATAGAGCTGTTGATGGAAGACATATAATGTTTTTGATTGATTGAAAAAGGGTCGGTGAGAAGCGTTCAGTTCTTTTAGCCTTTGGGCTCAAAGAAGAGAAGCTAGAAGTCTCGAACTAATTGTTAAGCCTAAGTTTCATGTGACTATCAACACATGATAAACAGTTTAGTACCTCGCACTTCGGGTATGTCCGACTGAGTTCACTGGAGTCAATAGTGGAAGTGAATCAAGGCTCAAATAGTAAGAGCTCGAGAGTAGTTTAGTGGAGATAAACTTTAGTTCGAGACTGGGGTGTTACAGCGAGAACTAAGCTACTTAAATACTGTTCTGTTATCTTACTATAAATAAACGTTCACAAAAGATATTGTCTGTCATAGAGCTGTTACCCCTGCTGTTGCCAGGCTCTCCACAAAAGCTGTTGTCTTGCTGTTGTGCTGTAGTTGTTGCACTGCTGTCCGAAGACGAAAGGGTATTGTCTCTCCCTTCACAGCACACAGCAGTCAGATAGGAGAGTGACCGACTTGGGTGCTGAGGTAAGTGTTCTCATAGTCCTAAGTGCTGGTCCAAGCACCCTGACTAAGCAAGATAGGGGTTATTTCCGAGGAAAAAGAAAAGAAAATAGGAAGAAAATAGGAAAAATCATAACAGGTACACTGGATTATAAAAGGATATGATACATTGGATACATTGGTGCTTTTCCTAGAGCTCTCTTTGATGGAATTCACTATATTGCCTAGTCATTCACCTTTGCTTCTGTTGCAGAATGTGTACTTTAGTGGATATTGTCACTTGTCATGACAGCCATCCTGATTGTCTTTGTAATGCATCTTGTGTTTATCAGAATACTGCCCAACCAGAAGGTTATATCAGCAATTCAAGCAGTCATGCCTATCTTGATACTCTTGTATCCTCTTAGAAGGATGACTATATTGATGGAAGCTTTTCTTTCCCTCAGATTCCCCCAACTGGGTGTTTTGGAGGAGGTTAACTGGAGGAAGATTATTCCTCATTTATAATCCTATGCAACAACCTTCTGAGAGTGTTTCACATGTCACACATCTATTTTGACCCTCAACAGTGGGTGTCTGTTTTTCCCATCATTGTGACCTGTCCTTGATGTTGAAACAGTAATTTAATCCATTGAGAAAACATTCTCTTTTACTGGAATATCAGATGTTCATATATGAGAACATTGATATCTTGTAGAGTTACTCTAAGCACAGATAATAGACAAATTTGATATCCTCATCATCTTTTAGTTGCTGAGGTACAATGACCTTATTTTTGCCTTATCCTATTCTATTCTTAATCTCAGACTGTGGTCCAACTTCTTGGAGATATCATGTTTGACTCTTGTTTTCTTTGTTTCTGCAACTAATGTTTCAACTTAACTTTGCTAATGACATGAGATCTTAGAGATATAGTCCATGATCTGTCATTCAGCTATCATTACTGTGTTCTATTTCTTTCCAGCATCAGTCCTCTTCACCCTCTCCAGGCTTGGTAGAATGATTACACCATAAATGATTTAGACATGTTCTATTTCTCTCTTGAATGAATGCTGGCAGATATATATCAAAATCATGGTTTTCATTATACCAATAGCTATAGCCCAATATGGCTTATGCTAAATTTTGTTCAGTTTCTTGTATTTCTTGGTTTTCTTGCAATTATGATGTTCTACTTAGATATATGGAGACTTTCATTCTCACTGATCTAATACTAATAGCATGAACTACTGATGACTGTGGAGTATTAGAAAAGATAATGCTTGATGTTAGACTGATGCAGAATGATGTGAAATGTGTACTAGGACTTTATAAACTAAGAATATTTATCAATATATGTAATGAAAGGCATTTAATAGCCATAATACCTTTTTTGATCAATTTGGATCAAAAACATCAACAAAAGATTGAAAGCTGATGCACAGTGACAGTGACAATACAGCAGTTATAGATGTCTACTCCATGATTGTGATGCACCATCAAATGCTGAAAAGTCCAGTGGCCAGTACTCTTCACAGGCTACAATTAAATATAGTATTAGCAGAGTAACCATCACTAGATAGAGATTCAAACTTGTCTGTTTTTGTAATATAGGGATATTTGAACAGAAACTGTAGTCAGTAAATCTGTCTTGAAACAGGAAGAATTGACAGAAATAACAAAAAAGTCACATTGTGAGTATAGTGATAGAGTTTGTATTTATTGGTTTCAGCAGCAATATAGACAATCACACAATGATTGAGATACTCATCATTCATGAAAAATTGAACATCAGACTTTCACATAGTTGTAGAGATACTTCTTCTTTCCCAACATCAGATATTGTAGTGGAATGGAATAGTAAGAAGATGAGAGATTTAAAGAAGTAAAAATCCAAGCCTTGGACACTTGAGTACAAAAAATGGAGTTGTCAAGCTTTATAGTCTTTTGACATGAAAAAGCTTTCAGATTTGACAGCAGGAAATAAGTGTTAGGCTTAAGTGACATGTGATCAATAACACATGGTAAATAAGTGCTGTATCACATTTGTACAATCATGCTTAAGTCCACTTGGTGTGTTTATAGATATTATATCCCAAGGTCAATGCAAGTAGTTGACTTGAGATAAAGTGATAGAATAAAGAATAGTTTGAGACTAGGGATACATGGTGTTGCTTATGCTATTTATATACCTCTGAGCCTGTTGCTAAATATACTATTATTAATTGTAAGTGTCTGCTATAGTACTCATTGTCTTGATGAGGCAATGTTATTTACAAAAGGCTTATTGTGCTATTGTCAGGGTGTCACTACAACTCCAGAGACAATGGCTGATGATGCTGACCAAGATTGTCCCACAGTCCTAAGCACTAGTGTAGATGCCCTGACTAAGCATGGATAGGGATTAATATAGTGAAAAGTAGATAAAAGATAGAAAAATTGTAATATTACCCCCTCCTTAAGACTATTGTCCTGATGGCTTAATTAAGAGATAATTTATAGTCATGTATAGCATCATCTGCATTCATGTGTCATTCATTTACCCACTGGTTAGACTTCAGTCCATATTCTTTTCAGCTGACTAAGTAGTCAACTGTCATTTTCATGCTGCCACCATATGCTTTTACTCATTGAGTCTTATGGTTTAGGACTTGATTGACTTTATAGTGTTCTTTATCATTGATCAAGTCAGGTGATGGTGGTGGTCATTCTTGATTGAGGAAGGCAGAGGCAATGAATGAAGTTAAAAGGATTTCATTGAATGTGTTATAGATCTACCAGTGTAATGGGAGTCAAAGTTTATAAGCAGAGGTACTGACTTTCACAGTGATAGTAAAGGGGCCAGTGCATTTATTGTCAAGCTTTTATTTTGGGCATGGGAGATGGAGGTTTGTCATGTCAAGCCAAACTTTATTATTGACTTGATATGAATATGCTGGCCACTAGTATTTGTCATATTGAGTCTTTATAGCATCAGTGGCTTTTCAGAGTGTGGTTTCTGTTTTGAGGTGGATCTTTGCTATGTCTGCAACAAAGTCAGTAGAGGCTGGAGTGGTTGTATGAGAGTGTATAGTCCTAGCTATATTTGAGTGTCAACCATGGTTAATGAAGAAGGGAGTTTTGCTAGTAGTGGAGTGAACATGATTGTTATATTGAAAGGCTGCAAGTGCTAATCATTCAGTTCAATCATCTTGTTGGTAGCTGATAAACATACAGAGGTACTTCTCAATTTCCTGATTGATGCACTCTATCTGGCTATCCATTTGTGAATAGTAGGCTGTTGATGCATTGCAAATATTGAGTAGAAGATAGAGGTCATCTATGAACTTTGAGATGAATTATGGTCCATGATCTGAGATGATGACTTGTGGCATACTATACTTGGCATAGACTTCATCCTGAAGTAGTTTTGCCCATCTTTTGGAAGATAACTCCATCAAGCACATGATTAGAATGATCACTTTTGAGAATTGATCAACAATGATGATGATAGCATCATAGCTATTGCAGTCTGGAAGCTTCATAATCATGTCAACTGAGATATAGGTCTATAGCTGTATTGGAATTTCATTTGAATATAGCAGAGCAGCACATACCCTGATTGTGGTCTTGGTCCTCTGATATGTTTTGCATTCTTTGATATACTCCTTAATGTCTTTTGTCATCTTTGGCCACCAGTATTCTCTGAGTACCAACTCCTTTGTTTTGGCAATCTCTGGATGTCTGGCTGTCACATGATCATGGCTCATTACCAGGATTTCTCTTTGCAATGATTGGTCCCACAGAATATAGAGTCACCCATCATAGAAGAGAAGGTTATGATCCTGAAAAATTCTGTGCTCATAGTTCAGGGATATAGCAATTCCCTAATTCCACAGATTGGGCTGTCATATGGCACTACAGATCTTGTCATGTATTTCTTCCTCTGTTGGCATTATTATCACCCAGAAATGCTCTGACTTGAGCAATACTACCCCTTTGTTGTCCTCTTCTCTCTGATTGTGGTCAACTCTTCAGCTAAGTAGGTCAGCCTTCTTGTTCACCACATTGGCTTTATGATGAAGTGTATATTAGTACTCAGATAGTTTCATTACCCATTGGGCTTGCTGGCAGTTGAGTTTCTGAGGAAGTCTGGAGTACCAGAGGTTTTGGTGATTGGTCCAGACTTTGAAGACTTGGGTCACTCTGATGAGGTAGTGTTGCTATTCAGCCAAAGCAAGCATAATGGCCAGAAGCTCCTTGTCATAGATCTTATAATTCCTCTCTGTCATTGTTAGTGCCTTAGAGAGGAATGCAATAAGCCTCTATCTTCTGTTCTGCTCCTGTGATAGCACTGCCTCTATCACCCCCTCACTAGAGTCTGCTTCAACTCAGAACTTTCTATCCTGGCTGGAAACCACCAAGATTATATCTTCTGCTAGTTGTCATTTGAGTTCAGTGAATGCTGACTGCTGAAATAGTCCCCAAGTCCAGGGCATGTTTCTGGTAAGCTGTGTCATGGGTCATATGATCTTACTGTAGTCTCATATGAACTGGCAGTAGAAGTTTGTGAAGCCAAGAAACAATTGTAGTTCCTTCTTCTTTGTTAGTTTGGGCCACTCCATCACACTAGCTACTTTGATTGGATTCATCTGAATGCTCTCTTCACTGATGATGACTCTTAGGTATTCTGTTTCTATCTCCTCAAACTCACATTTCTCAGCTTTAAGGAATAACTTGTTCTTTCTCATCAGCTTGAGCATTTGTTGTATGAGTCATTGATATTTCTCTTTGTCTCTTAACATGATGAGTATATCATCCAAATAGATTGGTACCTTTTCTATAGTGATGAGGTCTTTAAAAATGTCATTCATCATCCACTGAAAGATAGCCAAAGAGTTAGTCAATCCAAAGAACATGACTGTAGGCTCAAACAGCCCTCAGTTGATTCTAAAAGCTGCCTTTCACTCATTCCCTTCTTTGATTCTCATGTTGTTGTACCCCCATCAAACATCTAGCTTGGTGTAGAATTGGACACTCCAAAGGTTGTCCATCAATTCTGATATGAGAGAAAGTGAGTATCAGTTCTTGATAGTCATTTCATTAAGTCATTGGTAGTCCTGTATAGGCCAAAGCTTGCCATCCTTCTTTTTGACAAAAAAGAAGAGTGATGCCATTGGAGACTTCAATGGTTGGATCTGTCCACTGGAGAGGTTCTCTTCCAGAAACTTATTGAGTTCTTGTTGTTCTTGATGATTTAAAAGGTATGTTTTGCAGTCTAAATTAGTGTTAGCATTTGGCACCAATTCAATTGCATGGTCTCAGAGTTTGAGAGTGGGCAGCTCATTGAAGCTTTTCTTGGCAAAGAGATTATAGTAATCTCTTGCTCATTCAGGCACCATCTCTTCAAATGTCTTCTCCTTCTTTTCTTTATTCACCCTAGCTGCCAGATTATTGGCATAGTGAACTGCCTATAGTTGTAGAGTCTCTTTGAGATCTACTGCAAGGATTATCTCTCTGTCCTCTATTTCCTCATCTTATCTGTCCTCCATGTCTGCATCAGAAAGTAGGAATGGTATTTTTTAGCACTGACACTGAGTGAAAGTGATTCACCTAGTTTTCTAATTAATGAGCAGGTTATACTGAATGAGCCAGTTATGTCCTAAAAACAGTTTTTTGGTTCCAAGTTCTATCACTGCAAGGTCAATTCATTCCAAATGGTCTCTGATGGTTAAGCAAAGTTTCATGAACTCTGTGATTGATCTAGCTTGATTATTAGTGCCATCAGCATTGTAGACAGAGATAAGAGCTGTGGTGGCTTTAGTTGGAAGATGATACCTGTCAATGAAGGCCTGATTAATCGAACTCCCTATACACCTGCTGTCAATCAGAGTTGTGATGGCAAATTTCTCCTGGTTTGTGAGGGTCTGGATACATGCTTAGGTCATGAGATTCTGTCTATATGCTTTTTGTCATTGGATGAACCTTTTTGATCTCTGAAGCTCATCTAACCATTCAAGAGCCTTCTCTCACTCTGCATTTTATAATCCATTCATTAGTTTATGATCTGCTTCATTGATCCTGGTCTGATGAATCCAGCCCTTAAGGATGACTATCACTCCTTCCTCCTTTCCTTCTCATATAGTCCATCAAGTCCATTCTGTGTTGAAGAGCTTGAGCCATCTAGTGGGAGTCTCTCCTCCTGTTTAGCCTTTAGACAGTTGAGTTTGTTTTAGTGATTCCTTAGGTGGTTGTGTAGTGAGGATAACACTGGATATATTTGAATGCATGTAAATATTTCTACCTACAGAGAGCATATGAGTCTGATCTGTGGCTACTGGCAACACACTATGAAGTTCTCTGGCCAATCAAGTGGAATTGCTCACTTGTTGGCCCTATCTTTTATCTCCTCAATCCTGGAGTCTGGCCCAGGATCCTTGAGCCCATCTGCCTCTTTTTGCAGTTCAGCTATCTGTGCTCTGATATCTTCATATGTGCACTTCTTCTTCAGGCAATCCCTAGACATGTAACCCTTTTGGCCACAATTAAAGCACTTGTCTTCCTTCTTGAGGTGATCAATGTCTATCAGCTTGTCACTGCCAGTGTATATTGTCCTAGTTCTGGTCTTTTACACTGTATAAGAGAGCATTGTTGTTGTGGCTGGGCTGAGTTTTGCCAAGGTCCTTTTACTAGTGTTCTTCTCATTTCCCATCTGATAGAGTTTCTTCTGGTCAATCATGATACCTGTGCTGGCCACCTTCTGTTGCAATCTCTCCTTGTTCATCTCCATGATCTAGACTTTTCAGACATTATAGCCTCTCAGGATATTGGTTCCTATGTTAGAGATCATGCTGATATATGAGAGGGACACCTCTATTTTAAGGTACTCAACTATTTGTCTATCATCATCAATACTCTCTTGTACCTCTGCTAATGTCTCTAGTTATTCCAACTCATCAAAGTACTCACTAGCCATCTTATTGCCCATTCATAACTCCTTCATCTTATTCTTGTGTACTTCTTGAATGGCTGAGTTGACAAACTTGTTTTGGACCTCTGTTTAAAGACAGCCTAGGATGGGTAGTGATAGTGCTGTCAGATTGTGGAGCACAGAGTTGAAGTGATTAGGATCCATCAGCATTTAGCCTTACTCTCAAAGTATGAAGCTATAAAGGTGACCTTGTTCATATTTACCCTCAGATAGACTGTGTATACTTTAAAATATTGTTTGCAATCAATTAAGAAGCAATCAATATTGTCTGATATGCCTTTGAAGAGTCAGGGGATTTCATATGAGGTTAGGTTTGCACTGTAACATGATAGCATTTTAGGGTAGCACTTCCATTGGGTTAGAATATTTATTGAATGGAGGTTATTTCTATTCTGCAGAGGGTCTGAGAAATGAATGAAGGGAATTATCATCAGCAACAGAACTCCCCTCAGGAGATGCTTCTTTTCATATGATATGCCCATCCTGTATAGTGAATCCTAGTTGGGTGGCCTCTGAGTTATTTCCTTCAGCTGCTGTAGTCTGTCCTGCTCTAGCAAGTAGTCAGCTTCCTTTGCCAACCTATGGATTGTAAAAGCCAATAGATCACAGAAGTTCTTATACTTGGAGTTGTCTGATCTGAATAGTAGCTTCTCAGCTAGCTATAGTGCTTTGTGATAGTCAGAAGCTAAGGGTTCAGATGGGTGATGTCATATATTCAGCATGCTTTAGTGGTATTGGCGGCATATTCAGCATTAGTGGGATCTTATATTTGAAAGCCAGCAAGGCCTTCAGCTGGTTTTCTGGATGGGTGCTGTTGTAAATATAAATAGCACAGTCAGTCATGACATACTGTAAAATATATCTCTTTTCTTTATTATCAGTGACTGAATATCTTCTATCCAGAGAGGTTATTAGCCAACTGATTTTTTCCTATAAGGTTGCTGTCTCCTCTCAATACAGTGCTTTGAACTCCTCTTCTCACATCTTTTAAATTGTTTTCTCTAATTCTTCTTTGCCTGTTAATCTATATTCCAGTCATGGGTCAATCTCAGGAGAGATGTCACTGCTCCCATCCCTGCTGTCCCTATTCTCCTCATTATCCATCTCACTCTTCTCAAGAGAGTCATCAGGCTGATTGTAACTGAGTGGCTCAGGAGCTCAGATCATTGCTGGAGAGCTCTCTGTTGGTTCAAGTAGTAGACTGCCAGTGAGATCAAAGAGGTCAGAAGGGTCTGGCTCCTCTATCTTCATTGTTTCATTGCCACTCTCTTTCTCTCTTCACTATCTCATAATATCAGCAGAAGTCATTGTAGAAGTTGATGTTGAGAAAGAGGGTGACAATATGTTCCCATGTGAATTATCAGAGAACTCAGTCAGAGATCTGGGCCTCAAAAGAGACTCAAATTCCATATCTATCAATGATAGAACTAGCATCAGAGGGGAGTGAGCTGTCACTCCTGGTGCTTTCTTCATAGGTAAGGAGCAGTAGCTTATAGTTGTCACCAAGGTTTCTAGCTTTATCTGCACTGTAGATCTTGGCACTGGCCCACCAATCTGCAGACCAGAGGTCATCTCCATTGTCAGGACTCCACTCAGACCACTCTTGAGGCTTGTTGCTAATGGAGCTGAAGGGTGATGGATCAGCCACTCTAATTTGGTGGGCTTCATTGGCAGAGATTCCTGGGATCAGACCTCCTTCTCCTTTATAATAGAGATCTCTCTCTCTATCTTTGTATAGTCCATAATATTCTGGTGGAGTGAGACATCACTCTGCTGCTTGCTCTTCCCAAGTCTGCTGTCTGGACTGTGTATTATAATATTCTTTATCTGCCTTCTGCTGCTGATGATCAAACACACTCTCTTTCTTGTCTGCCAGCTGATTGAGGATTCTTGAGTCATAGAGGTTGCTGAGGGTTGAGGTAAGCAGACTGGGGGCTGAAGAGCTAGGACTTTCTCAAGGGGTGACATACCTGGAACCTTCTTCTGCAAGTCTTGCAACCTCATTAATGGAGTTCCAGGCATGGTCTCCAATGCCAGGCTCATGAGATATAGTGGATAGGTTTAACAATAGTGACTTCTCAAAGAAGTCATTAGAGAGATCTTCATCCTCATGATCTGAGACTGGAGAGAGATGTGGCAGGACCCAGAGGTTCTGGAACCCTGTGTTTGTATGCTTATTGTGTCTACTAGCTGCTCAAGAGAGGTAGGTTGGTTATCAGGGTTTTTCTTCTTCTTGAGGGCCTCTTTCATTCATGCAACTAGACTCAGCCTCAGATATGGTTCTGGTCATGGGCTGAAAGGAGGCTTGGGCAGAGGGAGAGATGTTATAGAGAGAGGAGTCAGGGGTGACATTTTTAAGAATCTGTTAGATCTATTAGAAGGATTGGTAGTGCCTGACTACTCAAGCTGAAATAGATTGATGTCTATAGCAAAGTGTGATGATTGCAAGTAAGCCTAAGAGCATTTCAATGATAGAAGCTAGTAGCTTAAAAAATTTGTCAGTAAGATCAGTAGTAGTAATGTTGATAGCAGGCATTCAGTTTTCTTTGCTCATTGAAGAGGATCTGAGCATGCACAAGGTGAAAATGGATATAGCAGAATGCTATCCACTGACCACACTCACACTAACACACACACAAAACTCTTAGTTTATGGAGGGATTATAATGCAATAAAAGTAGTAACCAACAAATATAATTGTCTTCTTTAATGAATCTACAGTGCATAAACAGTAATAGTATACATACAATGGTCTTAGATCTCTCTAAGTCTCAAGGCTTTTCATTTTATCAAAACAAGAGATGGCAACAGATGTTGTTGGACCTCAAGGCAAAGAGTACTGTAGCTTAATACAATATGTCAAAACACTCTCACAAAACCCTCAAAATATCCTAAGCACAGCTCAGATTACCTCAAAATCCTTAACACACACAATACATGACTCAAAGCTTTGTGCTCTAAGCAGAAACTAATCACAAACATGTTTACAAGAGTCAAAGAGCACAGATCTCTGTTTACAAGTTTTCAAACCAATCATAGACCCACAGAATTTGAACCTATATGATCCAGAGACACAAAACACAATAAAACACTGTCCAACAGACCAAAGGGTTTGAACCTCTGCTACCTATAGTGCTGTGCATCACAAATACCTCAAAAAATCAAGATGATGCCCTGCAGACACCACTCTCTTATTCTCAGATTAGAGCATGATCTAAAACCTCTTATCAAACTGGGCTCAAATCCTTTACAAGCTTCAATGCTTCACTTAGTTCTCAAAGCTCTCTCAATAATAGTCAATAATGCATTTATTCTCTCACCTGAAGTTACAAACACAAATTCAGAGCTAGAGTGCAAGACTTTCTGTGCTCAATACACTATAACTGTGAGGGTCAGAAACTTGTATTCTACTCATACAATATTGTATTTAAATACTCTACTGTGGTACTTACTAATACAATCCTACTATGGTATCTTCAAAGCATGGGACTCTGTGCCAGATCCTGCAGGTATTATTCATATGCATATTGCAGTTGCTATGCTTATTCTCTTCTGGACCAGGACTGCACAATGTTTCCTTACTAGCAGACCTCAGCTAGCAGGCCTAGCCAGGTCTGCTTGCTTTCTTATTTCTCCAGTGACACATCTCTGACAGTGGTAAACTGTTCCAGACCCTCAGAGTTATCTCCCATGTCTGGAGTCAGCCACAATAGTTATGTTCTCTTTTTCAGTGTCTCAACATTCTCTTCAGCTCACAAAATGCACTGCTTCTAGTCTGACATGCATCAATTAATTCATCCAATATAGTATGTATCATACCTCAGTATGATACAGAGTCTTTTGCTGTGTTAAGCATGCTAAAGCACTGTAAGTATGCATGTGAGTCTCTGAGCAGTACATGAGCTATTTATCTCTGAGAGTAGTATTTCTCTATCTATTCCTCTATTGTCATCATTTTATTTCTCCATTCAGCACCCAGTTATTCAGATACCTTTCTTTGGATCTCAGTTCTCTGTTCTAAGGCATATCCTATCAGTACATCAATGGCTGTGCATCCTTGATCAATGTGATCAGGATTGCTGATCATATTTTGATCACATTCTTTTTATCTTTAGCATGCCCCCTTGTAATGGTATTGGCATGTTTAGAGCCAAGTGCTGAAACCTCACATGCAGTCTAACCCCTCTGGTATTAGTCTGCTACTAGGCCATGCACTCTGCTCATTGTTACTTCAGTTTAGCCTTATAATAGCTAGGTTTCTGTGTGCTCTTATCTTATTCTCCATTACATGCTTACTGGACTGAAATGCCATCCATGTATTCTCAATTTTTGCAATTTTATATGCTTGAACATAGAGAAAATGTGTCATCATGATAGGTGTAAGAAAAGAGAAATAGAAGTCTTGAACTAATTGTTAGGTCTGAGTGACACATGATCAATAACACATAGTAAATAAGCACTGTATCATATTTGTACAATCACACTTAAGTCCACTTAGTGTGTTTATAGATGTTATGTTCCAAGATCAATACAAATAGTTGACTCAAGGTAAAGTGGTAGAATAAAGGATAGTTCAAGACTAGAGATACATAGTATTATCTACACTACTTATATACCTCTGAGCCTGTCACTAAATATACTATTACTAATTGTAAGTGTTGATCTCTGCACTTGCTCAGGCATAGAAACATGCAGAAATTTTATTATTACAGATATTACCAGCATAAATAACAGATATCAACAAAGATATTCTAAAGACTTAGCTTGAATCTGGTCTTCAAGACAAATGTGAGTTTCTGCAGAAGTTTGTTGAAGGTATATGTGCTTATAGCTGTCAATGTTACTTCTTACTCAGTGAGATTACAGGCACATATAATATAGTAAGTACTAATATATAACTCTCTTTTTCTGCCAGTGTAATTATTTTCAGATATATCTCACAAACATGCATGACCATGGTTGTATTTTAGTGTGAGTGAGCTATTTGTGCCTTCTGAACAGCATTGGATATGGTATAAGCATCCACATAAAGCTTCTCTCAGAGATATAATTTAATTATATTTTCTCATTTGATTCTTCTAATCTTTGCAGGTTATGATATTGCAATTTCTCAAGGCTTGTATCACAATCCATATACTTTGCATGTTCTTTTTGTTAGACCTAGGTTGCATGTAATTAAAACATGTGATAAATAGGTGCTGTATTATATTCATACAGTCACACCTAAGTCCACTTGTTGTGCTCTATTGATTGGTGTACTTTCAAGGCCAAAGACAAGTGGCTCAAGAATAAAGTAATGTGAATAAACTTTAGCTTGAAGCTGGGGTTATATCAGTGAGAGCTGTCCTATTTATATACAAGTCAGTCATTGAGAGAAATATACTACTGCCTATTATACTAGTTCTTATCTTTGTGCCCTTTATCCTTGAGCATTATTACTGTCTACAAAAAGGTTGTTGTGTATTGTTGAAGACTGTTGTCACATCAAAAGACAATGATAAATGCAGCTTGTTGTGATGACTAAGCTGGTTCCACAGTCCTAAGCACTGGTATAGATGCCCTGACTAAGCATAAATAGGGGTTAAAGTAAGGAAAAGATAAAAAAATCATAACACTTTTATGAGGATGATACAAATAATGCAGTTGGTGGTGCTTGGATGGCTATGCAATATATTAATGTTATACCTTCTTAAAGTCTCATAATTCACCAATATTATTCAGATTAAAGATGCACTGGCTAATTTGATGTGGGCAAAATTGAGTGCCAACTAGCAATATCAGCTATGCACCACTATTGCTGATGTTTCCTAGAAGCTGATGAACATATAGCTTTCATGGATTGGTAGCCTCTTTCAGAACCTATATGGACAGTTCTTTGCAGAGCCTATGATGACAATGCAATTCAGCAAGAACAGATAGGAGACCTGCACTATTGTGGTCTGTTTTTCTCCATATCCAAGTGGCTTATTGCTGTGGCTTCTGGCTATCTCAAATTCTCCTCTTGTATTTTTCATATCAAACAGAAACAGAACAGGATGTAGTCAACCATTAATAAAATTCATGGATTAGACTTTGTGAGAGATGATGCTACTCCATTCATTCTTGACTCTGAATTCAATGCTGACATCCAGGGCTCTAATCAAGTTAGACCTTATGACCAAGGTCACTGCTTGGCTGAAGAGGCTTCAATGTTATTTAGTTGACTTCTAACAGGATCTGTTGATGATGAAAAGATCCTGAAGAATCAATAATGGCCATGACTTCTTCAGTCAAAAACACCTTCTTGCCAGTAGCATGAGGCTCTTAGCTGACAGTTCTACAATCAGTCTAAAAGGCAGAATTAATTCTTAGACATGGGCTGGCAGAGCATGTCCCCTTCATGTCCATTGGTCTTTCTCTAGGGTTGCTGTGGCACCTTTGTTACATCACTTGCCAGCATGTTACCAGATTTACAAAGATTCCTGACACTGTCTTCAGATGTATATTCTGACCTTAATCAAATTGTTATTTTACTTAATTATTTTTCCCCAGTCTAGCGTCATCATTAAATCTCATAACTATCACCAAAATGAATTCAAATTTTTCAAACATAATCATACAACAATTTTAGTCTTCCCAAACTGACATTGGCTCAGAATGTACAGCAGGGAAAAGCTTCATGTCATGGAAAAGTTGACTCCTTGGCATTGAAACATATGAGCGAGGTGGATGACGAGGAAGTTCTGGAGTCAGTGGAGGATGGACATGAATGCCAATCATCATTGGCATCTCAGGAACTCTGCTCCACCGCATGTAGAGCATTATAAGGAGAAGAAAGACTGCGAGTGACCCAAGGATGGACGCAATGATGATTGGGGTCCACAACATTTCGGCAATCTGACGTGAGACGAGCCGTCGGAACCTCGGAGGAACGTGCTGGTCGACAAATGCTGGGATGGGAGGGCAGAAGGTTATTGTGAGATGGCCAGGGACTAGGACAGAGTCTGTGAGTTAGGCTTTGGAGAAAAACGAGTCCAACTACTCACCAGAAGTACACGAGTACCTGGTAAGAATCAGTGCACGCTACCGATTATGCAAAAAGGTGACGTACAGCAAGCTTATGGGGATGGAGGACGTGCCCAAATTGCCAATGGTCCCGCAATGGAATTCAGACTCGTCGACGCGAACTGTGGGGCAGTTTTCGCCTTGAGGACCGCAGGATCCTGATTTCGTGAGCATGGAACTCGGAAGGTAGGAAGTACCCGTACCTTGATCTAAGAACCTGGAGCGAGTCAGGAAATGCGATCCAGGAATAGAAGGCGACTCACACAGATAGGATCTCTGCACTATGGTACGAGTGCACCCCCTCGGCCCTGGTACCATCTTCATGAATTATCAATGGCTGTCTTTATCAGTCTTGTCTGCCTGCAGGTATACCAGAAAAGCCTCACACTTCCAGAGCCACAGCTGCAAATCACGGTATTATTAGTTCACAGCCGAAACCAAGTTCGCGTCCCACTTACTTATTTTCCAAGCGAACGATGAATGCCATGGTGGTAGGGAAAAGGAACGAAAAGAGCATCCAGCACTGTAGATAGAACAACATGAGAGTAGGTGGTAAAAAGAACTGGGGTACGTCTCAATATAGTTGACGTCTCCAGTGTTCTATGGACATGTTCTACGCAGCTTGTCGTAATGGAGGTCCGCCGTTATAGTTATTGACGACGGATGGGATCAGGCTTCTTGGAGACTAAGAATGAATTAGAGTTGGAAAGAAGCAATTAAGGCTCTCGCCGAGCTGCTGTTATGAACCATGCACACCTGGTGTAAGATATTTCTACCAACCTCCAGGATTGTCGTCGCGACGGCAGCATGAGTACATGGCAAAGAAGCGGCATCCTTCAATGGTAACCGTCAGACACTGCCATGGAAACATCCCGGCTGCCGCTGCATACACAAAATCACAATGAAAGGTGATCTCGAGCTTTCTTTCACGCGAGTACTAGGCACCGTACCTAGATATTATGACTCATTCCAATCCTCCAGCACTGCTTAACTCGTTGACTGATGATGCGCTTTTGAGGACCACGGTGTGTATTATTATGTTACCCAACATTAGACAGGTGTCGTACCAAACGAACTTAAATGCCACCTCGCCAATCTGGAACAATATTCTCACCCATCCGGGTTCCTTACCATGTAGCATCCACAGCATCGTATATTTAGTCCCTCTACATCTAAAATAAATAGGATTAGTATGTCCTGTTGGAAATCCTCAGTGTTGCACAGGGTAGACTCCAGGCTGGTAAAGCCAGAAAGAATGAACTTCTTATTCTACAGCTCCTACAGAGCTTGTATTTATACTCTCCGGGCTTATATCTAGAATTTACTACAACTTTCTCTTTCTCTCGAGCTTACTCATCAACTCTCGGCATGATGCCAGATTGCCCTTTCTAGAACTTTCCAGCAAAATCCCAACATGTCCCTATGTTAGTACACTGCCAAATGTGTGGCAGACACTGATAACCATGTCCTTCATTGAAAACACATCCGACAAGTAAAGCATAGGAACATCTGCACCTATATCCTTCAGCAGTCGGCCACAAATTTGGGCGAATGCAATCGAATCTATCCCACAGGAAGTTAAAGACTCCTCGAGAACGACGGCATTGATGCAATCAACGAGTATTTAATCTTCAACCTTATCCTCGGGTGAGCCCCCATTAAATTTTGATATACCTTGTAGATTTAGTCGTAAAAAAGCATTTCATGCCATTGATACATGCAGTAAACGTTACAAGAAAAATCAAGAAATCGTGATCCACATCATAGCTAACATTAAGATCTTAATGGCCCACACCTTTCTCAAACACAGTAATACTTTCCACCTCTTCCAAGTGGTAGAGCGGCTCCAGGACGGCGTTTCGCTGTCCAAGTACCCACTTCTTGATCCAGTACGGTAGGAAGGTGCCTCCCTGATAGGCGACGTGCTTCCACGTCGGCACAGCGAACACATAGTCGAGTTCCTCAAGTGTTCTTTGTTTGGTTTCCGGCAGCAGGAAGAAGATCATTATCAGCGCGAGCACATTAAGCCCTGCATAGAACCCGAATGCTATAGGTAGCCGTCATGTCATTTAACGATTTGGCCCAAGAAACGAGCAACAACTCACATCCTACTTCTGTTAGCGCCGTAAGCATACGCGGGAACGTGATGGATAGGACGGCCGCCCAGCCCAGACAAGTAGCAACAGCCCACGACATGCCCATCTCACGATGCGTAAGCGGGAACACCTCAGCTGAATATGTGAATGGTACGGGTCCTTCTCCGGGCGAATAGAACGCTACAAGAACAGTGATGAAAATAGTAAATCAATAGTGGGCCCCTTGATGTCGGCTTACCAGCAAAGATGAAGATAAACAGCGCGATCAGCGGTACTTTTGCAGAGCTTCCATCCGGGATCAAGAAGCAAAGCCCTGCAGCAAACAGAGTCCAGGCCATGTTTGGGAATGTGAACAACAGGAGGTTTCGTCGACCGAAGGTATCAATGGTCTGATATCATTAGCACGTATGTATTGAATTGAATGCCGTGTTTTACTGACCCAAACAGCAGGGAATGCGAACAGCCAGTTGACCAATCCGAAGCCGAAGCTAGCCCACATCGCCTGGCCGGTGGAGTACCCTGCTCGGACGAACACCGTCGAGGAATAGAACGCGATGATATTGATACCGCACATTTGCTGAGCGATCATGACCACCCAGCTTGCGAGTGTCGCGCGGCGAACACTGGACGACTACCGTGAGATGGAATGCATTGTTGTATGCGGCATCATACAACTCACCGAGGAATGGTGAACAACTCGATGACACGGGATATATACGTGCTTCCTTTGATGACCTCGTATTCCTCAATGAGCTGTCGGTGGACATAGTACAAGTCTCTGGCGGCTTGCAGTTCGGTGTTCCTTAGCCGTTTGAAGGACTTGAATGCATCAGCGTATCGACCTTTCTTCATATACCACCGCGGAGACTCTACACCCCCATGCAAGTTAGATTCCCTCCTTCGTGCTTGGTAGAGTCAAACGCACCAGGACAGAAATATATTCCGATAACCAACGGCACCGCCGGTAGGAAAGCGCTGCCGAGCTGCAGCCGCCAGGCAATATTCCCAACGCGGTAGAGGATAAGATTGGCACAGAAACCAAGGAAGATACCAAAAGCGGTCCACATCTGCCAACTCATCACTAACCCTCCCCGAATTGCGGCTGGTGTATTCTCTGCGGCGAAGACGGGGGTCGTGCTAGCCTTGGGACCCATCCCGAGACCAAGAAGCAGCCGGCATATCTGATCATTATCAAGTCAGATCGAGTTTCTGTACGGCAAGGCAAGGGTACACACGAAGAGCTGAGGCCATGTCTGGGTGAAACCAGAACCAATGACAGCTGCCGTACAGAAGATCCCACAAAAGAAAATCGTCCCTCGACGACCAAGGTAGTTGTTCAGTGGGTCAGTGAGCCAACATCCGAGGAGGGCGCATGCGATGTAGGGGCTGCGAGTTGACCGTGTAAGCGGACTGAATTGACGGACGACGATGATTACGTACCCGGCGTTAATAGTCCCAACGATCCATTCATTGTGTTCTCTATTCGGAGCACTGTTGTCTGTAGGGATACCAAACTCGGTCGGGAAAGACAAGTTAGCACCGTTCGAACCGGTCTGATCCCATCCCTGCACCGCGGCAGCGAGGGAGCAGATGATAACGGTCATGTACAGGTCTTTTGGCTGAGACCATTTGTCTGTCGAAGATGTCAGTAAAGATATCCTGCAAAGAAGGTCAGAGAGGTAACGTACGTGTCTTTTCTCTCCTGATTGTCTCTCGGTCCGCCTCATCCAACAACGGCAGCGTCTCGAATGCACCAGGATTCTGAGCGAGCAATGCGCCCTTTTTGAATGTCTCCGTGTATTCGTCGAAACCTTTCTCCTTGGTGAACTCTTCTACTTGCGCGAGAAGCTTGTCCTGGGGAATACCATGGAGGGGATTTTGGATCCTAGGGCCCACGGGGAAGTTGTAAGCGATACGGGTGCGGGGAATATTAACATAAATAGATGTTCACCGCGCATTGACATTGCTGACGAGATTGGCGTGATCGTGCCGCTCTTCAGATCCTTTTTCTGGGTCAGACATCGTTCCCGGCGGAAGAAAGGGAAAGCGAGAGTGGCTTGGACGCGGAAGACGCTGGGCATCCTTGGCTTTTATACTGGTCTCGTTATCCTGTCAGGGCGATCAAATATCAATGCGGGGAATGTAGAAGCATCATCGAACTTCTATATCTAGAACTTCAAACATTTTCCGCCATGTTCCGAAGCGGCTGTAGCACCTATTATTTATTATTTGCACACGACGTCAGTAACCATGTGCTTCGTCGAGTCTGGTTTCTAGTATTTCACGCCACCTGGCGGGATGTCTCTGACAATAATGATTGTTTTCACTCCAAGGAGAGGCACGGTAACGACAACGAGAACACTCACAACGTGCTGGTAAAGAGGCTTTACAATGTATAGCAGAGGTCGTGGCTGGTCACGCATCTCCCCCATATATGTGAGCCTGAACTCACCATCTCCATCTGTGTGGTCATCTGAGGATGCAGGTGTGACGCAGATGTTCTGGAAGATGAAATTCTTGACCCGGACCGTGTGGACAGAGCTCAATCGCATCAGTTGGTCAACGCCTCGATTTTCGAACGATTGGTAAAAATGACGACCCAAGTAAGAGCCGGCCGTACTATCGCTGGTTGCTATGAAAAGAACGAAAAGCGGCAGTGGTAGGGTTGGCTGCGGACAGAATGGAAACCCGAATGGGTTAAGCCATTGTATAGAATCCGGTCGAACCACTGACGGACAGCGAGGATTAATCAATACAAAAGGATCGACTTCTTGGCAGTGATGGACAGTTTCAATCATCCTTAATGCCGTATACGAAGCGCTAGGGCACATCAGACCACGACGTACATAACAGAGAGCGTAGCATGCCTACTATGACATACAATGCTGTGGTGCCGTTTATGTATCAGGGAGCACAACTACCACTACCTTGCGCCGGAATTGCAGCGGAACGCTTCTCATGCGTCAGTCAAGTCAGAATGGTTTACAATCTTACGTACCCAACAAAGTCAACGCGACGGATATAACGATGCACATCTCGTCTGGAGCCCGTGGCCCCCAAAAGAACTGTAGTTCGATTCAGCGTCTAAGGCAGAATTCGCGCTAAACCCTACGCGGCTTATACGGATTCGGACCTAGAACCCGGATCATTGTTGCCGTCCCTGGCGGAGCAATGGGAAGATGGCAGAAAATACTACAGTAGCGTGATAGTATCATGAACCCTGAGCTGTAGAAAGCGGGAAAACAAAACGAGAATCATTTGACGACATCTCGTGGATGATCTTGAAAGTGGTATCAATTTGAATCAAAAACCGAATGATGCGATTCGATTTACACTCGGCCGAAGAGAAAAAATTTCTAGTAAAGACGTACAGGCAGCTAATAGCTGCGCTGGGTATGTACCGATCCATCGGTAGTCAACTGTGCGTGGCTAATGTCTTGGTCATGCCCAGGAGTGTCAATTACCGCGCAGTACTGTTTTACTGAGAGCATCTGCTTATCAGTGCACCGTCGGTATCAGTCTCAACCTTTCTTCGCGTAGAAATGCTCTCCCCTTGGACTCTCCGACGAATGGCCTAGCAATGTCAGTATACAGCGCAAAGATATATCGTGGGGAAAGCGCCGTATTTTGTGGCAAATATTGACAGCCAAGGGGGGGGGGGGCAACGACAAGTCGAAAAAGGAATACGATCACGTGCACGCGCTTCGGGAACTGAATTTCGATCAAATCCCCACTCTTCTTCCGCTCTACCATGGCCTTGGTATGAGACCTCGTCACTGCTTCAAGTCAATGTTCCCTAACGGCACCTCTTCTCTATTTTTCACCATGGGGTTGAACATTGTTTTTCGTCTTTCATCTGGATTCCGGTCAGGACCGCTTTGAACAAGACTTGGGTGGATTGGATGCTAGGCAGTTTGGAGAAGGGAAAAGACTGCGTGATGAAGCATTGTTACTCAAGGTGAGCATACCTTGTTTTCTTTCGTGGATATTTGTCGCTTACTGAATTTCGCCGTACAGCAACGGCGGGACCATAAAGCATCGGATATTTAATAGCATCCAGGTGTATGCATCAATCACCCCTGTTGGTTCTTCTCATGAAACCAATAGTCTCTTCAACGAATAGTAAGTTTGAGAAATATTTCCCAATGTACAAGCGGTATGGCATTGGAGATTCGCGATGGCTAATGAGGCGTTAGAAGACATGTAACATGCTAGCCCAGGTAGCCCGCAAGCCGGTGCGAGGATCCTCAATGCTACGCGTCGGCATCCTGATATCAAAAGCGACAGGTTATCCTCGGCGGTACCACCAGCGATCACCCTCGAGTTTCGCCACCTTGAATGCACGCGCATCCAGTTGCCTACCTTCAGACTCCCGTCGCCGCAGCAGCGCCGTGCCTCCTCACGATGTCTGAGCATGACACGAGATGCCGAAGAAGAAGGTCCCATCATGTCGCTTCAACAAATGAATTCATTTCCGCCGTCATATCCTCGTTTGCACCGGACACTCCTGCAATCAAACGTCTTGGCTGTGGATGAAGAAGAAGCACGCGCAGTTCATTTTTATACTCGCAACTAGATGCCATCCTTAGGGCTTTCGTGTCTCCGAGGACGAAATCTGCAACGGTGGCATTGCAATGCGCTAGCAACGAATTCGTGGCTGTTTCGACGCGTTGCCGTGCAGTCCTGTGCTTCGCCGTCAGTGAAGATTTTCATCAATCTTCCTCTACTCATCAGAAAGAAGAATAATATCAAAGGCTTCCTCACCGAACAAGGAAAAATCTTGTTTACAGTTCCACCGTTTTGAATCTGATACTGGGCGCCAGCACTAATCTCAATTTTGGACTGGGCGTCTTTGGGATTTGATGCCCAGGACAAGATGATTGTAAGGGAGTGAGTTGTTTTTTTATCTATCTGGCAACCCAGGGTTGACGGAACCGACAAATAGTCCTCTTAGGAACATCGTACGTCCAAGGTCAGCGACGGAATACCTTTCCTTGTGTCTATATCTGTTGAAGGTCGCAAATGCAAGCCAGGCAGCGAGCCACGGGATTTCGAATAGTGTCCTCCATGGTCATCTCTCTCTGCTCTCTGGCCCGACCGTGGACGCATTATCTAGAAACGAAATACGATACTATGCCATATTCTCCGGCTCCGTGAGACCTAAGGTCTGCGAGTTTGAAGACACACTGCACTACGTGGTATCTGATGCTGATTACTAATCAGAGATAGTGGCGTTCTCAAGTGATACTGTGCCGCGTAATGATAGTGGTGGGTCACGTTTCATTCCTATTATTACTTGTATGCACTGGCCTCTGAGGCAACTCAAGATTTGTTCGCCCACGAACCCTTTCCTGTCGTATTTCATTTTGGCGCGGCAGCGCTTCTTTTCGCTACGGTATGACATTTCTTCCACGGAACTTGGAAAATCAATCTTGATCGTTCGTCTCCGCATCCTAGTCTATTTTTTTTTCGAGCTTTCAATGGCAATGCTCTTTGGCGTAGGGCGTGCGGTGCTACAACAGCAGTGGGTAGGTTGGTAACTTTTTATCTCTGATCATGAATATTGCAGGATATCCCGCCTACATATTGAATGATGACTTTCGTTTTGATTTCTCGCTTTAAGATACCATCCCCCCTATAAAGCAAGCATTCGCTCAAGGGTCAGCCGACCCTGCTTCTTTTTTGTTTTTGTCAGGTTGAAAAGTGGCAGCTGGCTCTCGTCCAAGGCTCGGCGGTTCTTTCCTCCTACACTTGCACGAATGCACATTCTTTTATATTTAATGGTTCAAGTTGGGTTGCTTGTTCTGACAGTCAGTCTTGGTTTACCTTGCACTCTTAACGATTGTCACCTATTATATGTGATCACCACAGATCCTGCCGATGGCATCCTGCATGAACGCCTTTGCGCTCTCCCCAGGCTTTGACATCGTTTCGGTTACAGCGCTGGCAGAGTCGCTCCCTTCGCATTCCTGGGAATTCGGCACGGCCTCGGAAGCGCTCCTCGAGCTCTACAACCCAGAGATATCGGTCTATGGCGTATCCCCATTACCCGCGCAGACGTACGAGCCTTCGTCTATCAAGGCTCTCTCGTATGCGAAAGACAAAATTGTGCTGGGCCCAGGCGCTAACGGACTAAGCGATGGGGACGGCGCAGTTGGCGACCCCGCGAGCTTGGGTGTGTTCGCTTGGCTGATTGGTAAGACTGATGCGGCTTATGCGGATGGCGCTCGGGAAGAGATGGAGTATATACTCGAGCAGGCGCCGAGGTGGGAGAATGGCGCCATTAGCCAAAGAGTGGACGTCCCTGAGCTGTGGTCGGTGGTTTATGGCTTTCTTTGATGGTCGATGACGCTGCTCGCAGGGCTGACTTCATATACATGGCGCCTCCTTTCATTGCGTACTACGCTGCTGATACAGGGAACGTATCGCTTCTCCATGAATCATATAAGCAATGTAGGTATTATCGCGAAGTACTGCAAGCTGCCAATATTTCCGGCGAGCCTTACGATGGCGTGTGGATGCACATCATCGGTCCGCAGAACCAGGACGTCGGGCTGTGGAGCACCGGGAATGGTTGGGCAGCTGGCGGGATGGCCCGCGTCCTGGCGACGATCATGAAAGCGCCCATCTCGCGGGATGCTGCGTGGCGCGGGGAAGCCATAGACGACCTGACGGCATGGATCAGGGAAATCGTCGACGGCGTTGTTGGATCCCCCCCTACCATGGAGGGACTGGCGCGGAACTACCTGGACGACGTGTGGGGAGACGGCCATGGGTTCGGGGAGATCAGCGGGACGTCGTTGATCGCTTCTGTTATCTATCGGATGGCTGTGCTGCGTCCGCGTGTGTTTGGTTGGGAATATATTGAGTGGGCTGATGGGGTGCGTGCGACGCTGGGGGGGGATGATAGCGAGGGGAACCCACATGTGACGGGTAATGGGACGGTCACGCCGGCTGTTAATCCGCTGGGGTGGCTGGACACGGTGCCGTGGACGGCTGGGAGCCCGGAGGGACAGTGTTTTGTAGTGCTTATGTATGCGGCTTGGAGGGATTGTGTGTCTGATGGGGAATGTCAGGGGTCGTGATGGGAAGCGTTGGGCTGGGGAAGATTAGTTGCATGTGACTGGATGAGCTTTGGTCGTCCATGTGGGTTGTGGGTTGTGCACGTTGTTATTTCTTCTGCCCTTTGGTGGGTGACTGTAGCTTTGGGGCATGTCTATATTTATTCGTCTTATTTTATTGTATGAGGGGATGGTTCCAAACGTATGTGTGTGTCTATGTAAAGTACGAATACGAAGACTGCACAGTTGCATAGAATTGATCAGTTACTTGGACCATTTACTGGACATGTGTAAGATGGAGGCCAAGCTTAGATAGAGTCCATAAGTTGAAGACCCCCAGCTCCGAGATGGCTGATATTTGAACTTGGAAAAGGTGACGAGAACAGGTCCAAGGTGATTAAGGGAGACAAACTTTGTGTCGGGAGCACATGTGAGTGAACCTCGAGGTATTTCTGTCAGTGGCCGAAAAGAAAGTGATGTCACGCGGTGGACGCAGCGGTTGAGATGTAAACTTTTGCATGTGTATGAGGGCTATTTCAGGGATCTCGGAGTGGTCTAAATCTCCAAGTCAAATGCTCCTTTCTCATTTCACAAAACCTATAGCCTGTGTTGGTGATCTATCATATTCACAGGCAAGTGCAATTGAACTATCTTATAATGCATAGGATTTGGTGTGGTCCTGCATCGGGAGATGGGGAAAAATATATCTTTTTGCATATCACATAATGCATACAGTTTTGGGACTATCTTTGGCAGGGCATGTATTATTAGGGGGGTCTGGGGACCCAGAGTATACCATCATGTTTGTCATGATTGCTATGGGAAGATACCTCTTCAGGTAGATTTATACATGACTGTATTACATAGTAACCGGTGTTGATGGGAGAGCTTGCGGCCCTGACTTGAACCTTTCTCTCGTCTGTGCAGAATGCTATGTAACTGGTCCTATTGGTGATTAATCTCCGAGTCATACGGCCCTGAAATCCAAAGACTGTGAGGGTTTTGTGTCATAATACCCTGTCCATTATGCTAGAATCTCACTGATAATATCCTCGAGGTGGATTGCTGGAACTCCTCGAAGAGCAGGTCATGCGTATGTTCAAGTCCTCTCTCACTGACATGGTTTCTGAATAAATTAGACTTGTCTATTCTTGGATTATAGACGGGTAACCATCGTTGGGGCTAGTAGTGTCTCCCACAACCGCTTTTTTTTTTTTTTGGCTCAAGCGCTGGCACTTGCTGAAGCCCACCTGTCGAAATCGCGTCAGAACTAAACTCGCCCTCGCCCTCAAGCCCCCCGAAACTCAACCAGGGCGGCGGCGTGGGGATATGACGGGACGGACAACTTGACTGACCACGGGGGGGGGGGAACGGGGTGCGCCATGACGTGAACAAAGCAGACTGTTATGCCTATCTAATATTTGTCGCGTTTCATGTGCGACATACGTGATCCCGAACTGGATGGATGCAGCGTTTCGACCGTCATCATCACCACCACCACCATCACCACAAAACCGCACCCAGCGCTCTCGTTTGCATTACGTTCATCACCTCAGGCGTGTTTTGTCGCCGGGAGCTCGGGCAGAGGCCGAGGCCGAGTCAAGTTTATTGGACAAGAAAGAGCGCAATGGATCTCGGTGTAAGAAGGCAAGGCACTGAAAGAGGGTGAGAGCAAACTGGCCTCCTCGGTAATATGGAAAAGCGTTCAAGTTCTTGCACTTGCAGGGTTTGTCCCTAAAATGATTCAAACATTTCGGCCGTCGGCGACTATAAACCTATCAGCCAAGCGCGGCAACTACGATTCTCCAATTGCAGATCGAAGCCCGACACCGAGAGATTGCCTTTTTCCCTCTAAAGCTTGAGGAACATTCATTCGCATAAAAATCCCCTCAAGATTATTACCCACAAAACTCGCCGCGACCACAGCGTGAATCTCATACTCTTTACAAACTCAAAAATTTCACAAGGGAAAAAGCTATTGGAAATTTCCACAACTCTGGAGCTAGATCTCCCATTTCCGGTCTTTGTTCCTTCTATCTTCGCAACGGAGGCACCCGAAAGAGACAAAATGAACCCGCAATCATCATATATAAAAAGGACAGACATCGGGCCAGCGATATCCCATCCATGTCTCTCGTTCGAGCAACCCTGACTCTCGTCCAGGCGATAGCGCACCACTCTGCGATGACGCCTCCCAATCCTACACCAAAAAAGGGACGTTATCATACTGAAGAGCTGTACATCCTCCAAATCGCACCTTTTATTTTCTGGGTATGTTTTTTTCTCTTCCTCCTTCGTCGTGTGCCCCCCCACCACTCACCCTCACCCGCGGCCCTCGCAGTTGCACTCTGTAGCCCTATGGATCTTCGCTGCCTTCGAAACGCTCCTCTACCTCACCACCATCCACCCCGCGCCCACCTACGCATCCCCCGCAATCTGCCCCGCCTCCTCCTCCTCCCCCGCCTCCTCCTCCCCACACGTCCTCCCCACAACACTCTTCACCATCGGCTCCATCCTCATCCTCGCCGGCTCCGTCATGCGCCTCGACTGCTTCCGTGCCCTCGGCGAACTATTCACCTTCGACCTAACCGTGCACCCCGCGCACAAGCTCGTCAAGACGCGCCTATACGGCATCGTCCGCCATCCCTCCTACACCGGCTCCATGTTCCTCGTAGCAGGGATCGCCCTCGCGCACCTGACGCGCGGCGGCTGGGTCGCAGAGTGCATCTTCAACGACTGGAGCCGGTGGGCCCTCTGGGCCCTCTGGTGGACGTGGACCATCTCGGTGGGGATCAGCAGGGCCCGCGCGGAGGATAAGCAGATGAGGTTGCTGTTCGGCGATGACTGGGTGCAATACGCTCGAGACGTGCATTGGTGGTTCGTCCCGTACTTGCTTTGATTCCATCATTGATGCCATGATGATCCCCCATTCGTCGATATCTCGCCGGGCCCCGGGCGTAACATACTGGTTTTATGTAGCATAGATAGATCGTTCGACGAACCCGCATGTGACTGACTATCCCACTTGGCTTGGAGTGAGATTGATGACCCTGGACCATGCCGCTCATTCGACAGCGTCCAAAACTCGAACACGCGACTCGGACAATGGGTATGGCCAACGGACGATTTACACCCAGAGACGCCTTCTGATGTCGAAGCGTATAGCATATGGCAAGCACTTCGTCGCAGAAGCTCTCTTTCAGCATGTCCCGGTATCTGCGTTCTTGCGGGCTTCCATATCATCACCGACCAGAGGACTCGAACATACGCATGACCTATGTAGTATGTTCTCCGAGGAGTTCAGCAATCTACCTCAAGGATAGATATTCTAGTGTCTATCTAATGGACAGCCTGAGAGTCGATCGATATCATGACCCCCCGACCACTCACCTGTGAGAAAAGTGCTCACAAGACCAGTTACATAGCACTCCGCACAAGCACTCCATCACCACCAATAATGTAATACTTACCACCCTCGCTTACAGGTTGAACGTTGACAGTCTATAGTTTTGTAAATGAGAACGCTCGTATCTGCCTTTCGAGATGTTGGGCACTCCTCGATCCCCAAAATAGCCTTACAACACACCTCTCTTCACAAGCAAAAAAAGTTTTACATCTTAATCGCCGCGTCCATCACTTTCTTTTCAAGCCTCTGATGGAAATAACGGTACCTCGAAGCTCGCTCGCACGTGGTGGTCCTGACAACGAAGGCTTGTCCTTGCTTAATCACCTCGGACTTGTTCTCGTCGCCTTTTTGCGAGTTCAAAGTACCGGCTTCTCGAAGTAGGAGGAGTCTTCAGGTCTTTAGGGCCTCATCGACCGTGCACGACGTCCTCTCTTCGGTGTCTGTTTGCTCGAAACGTAACAGATTCCACGGGGGTTGGGAAATCGGAACAATCACTGGATCTGGAATTGAGATGAGCAAAAAAAACAACATACATGGACATGGCTGGACAACGGACCGACCGAAGGATCTAACGGCATCGAAATACCCTGAGCGTAATTTTGGCGCCGTCTGAGCGCTGCTTTTGCTAGGTGGACAGGACATGTGAGCTGACTGATGTAGGGGATTGAAGGTGGCCGCCTGCATCTAGTAATTGCAGCCTGGATAGAGATGTTGCCAAAATAGTCTCGCTGTGATGGTAGGTAACACCGACCGAAGGACTACGGGTTTCTATGCCGCGAGGAGGGGCTACCAGACACGCGCCAGGTAGAGCGAGGACCTCTGCGACCTGGATTCCATGATGGGGCCGCTGAGGCGAATGAGCGGACGGTGCCGTAGATAATAACCTGAAGCGTATCACTCATGAAGCTGAAGTTTGATGTTTTCTCTCACTTTTCAAAGCAACAATTGGATATTCGACCGCATATATGCCGGTCGGTGGACGAGCAGGGAGCTATGTTTTCATGTTGGCTTGGTGGCTGGAGAAAGGAGAATGAAATGTGTATATGCGGGGCTATCCTGGGTGGTTCAGATGTACAGAACCGGGAACTTTACGAGGATGGTCAGATTCCGGACTGGAATATAGAATATAACAAACCATGGCCATAGATAGATATCCAGGTGAGGTAAAGATATTCGTCACGTCTGGCGCTGCAGAAAAATGGACTTGGTGTGACTCTTCAGAGCAATATTTGACGCGAGTCCGGTGACGAATATTGAACCGTGCGTTCGGTACATAGATCTCCCCGCACTACCTGTCGTCGAGGTATGAAAGGGTAGCCTCCTTCCGCCACTGTCTACTCGTAGCCGACTCAGCTGCTGCGGCCACGATATACGACTACGACGTGGCACAGAACGTCAAAGCTCCGAGTACGCACCGACACTCGAACTACTGCATCCCAAGATCCAAAGCTTGAAGACGAGCGATTTTCTGAGGGAGACGTGATTACGTGTCGAGCAAAAGAATGAAGGTCAGGGTCGGAGGGACAATAATTATGTGGCATATGGCTGTGATCAGCGCGTCTTTTCGTCCCGTCTTCCATCAGAGAAATCTTTTGTTTGACTGTGACGGGGACGAGGGGTGCGGCGCCATGACTTGAACAAAAGCAGACTATGCCATCTAATTTGTCGTGTCCGTCCCGCCATATCACCACGCCGCCCTGGCTGAGTTTCGCGGCTTTCTCTCCCGAAATCATGTACATGTGCGATGGCGATGGCGAGTCCTAGTTCCGACGCGATTTCGACAGGAAGGCATCAACAAGTACCAGTTCTCGAGCCAAAAAGATCTGCTTTATCACTTAGGTTCGGACGTTCGAGGACACGGATGAGGATGTGGGAGACGCAGTCGCACTCGTTGATAGTTTACCATCTATGATACAAGGATAGACAAGTCTAAACATATAGCGAATCAATGCGCCTCAATCAGAGAGTTCTAGTCAGTGAACCATGTCAGTGGCAGAGGACTCGAACACATAGTGAAATCAATGTGCTTCAATCAAGAGTCGACCCTCCTCATGAAGGACGGGCATCCGCTCTACGATATTCCTGCGGACGACCATATTTTCACCTTCCGATCCGATGGAGACTCTGAGGACTTTAAGAGAGGCGAACCGGGATGCAGAGAGCGCGGTATCCAAGAGTGCCCATATGTCGTTTCCGCTCAGCTGTTCGAGCTCCTTTTGATTGGGGAGTGGAGGGACTATGACGGTGAGGTGCTGGAGGGAGGCTGGACCGGTGCCTTTCTTTACGCAGAGCTCGAGGAACTCCAGGCCCTCGAGGAGGAAGGTCGCCTCGTGGCGGATGTAGGACATGACGTAGTCGACGACTGGGATACGGGAGAAATCGAGGACTTGGGCGTTTGTGAAGAGTTTTGGAGTTTCTGTTTATACACGTGGATTAGGGTTAGATACTAGGGGAATGGAGATGATACACGCACTGTCATTGGGAAGCATGGGAGATACAGACAGTTGAGAGAGTGTGTGACGAACGCCGTTGAGGATGCTTTGTATTTCGGATACGTCGCGTAATGGGATGTGGAGGCGAAGGCTGCGCAGCGCGTACAATGGGATATTCATGTCGTTCGCACGCCAGAGGAAAGAGCCATCGACGACGCTCCCTCTCGGACTCGGAGGGGAGGACACACCGGTCAGGTTGAGTGACTTGAGCTGGGGGAAAGAGCGGATGCACCTGCGGAAACTGTCCGCGGAGGAAAACTCGACGCCCTCGAGGGTCAACGAGGTGATCACGGATGTCATGGACCCGACGAGGCTGTCGTCCCAGAAGTTGCCGCCGCCGTCGATGTGGAGCGTGTCGACGTTGGGGAGGAAGAGGATGCGGAGCTGGCGCGCGGCGACGCTGCCACTCCTCGCCAGGAGGTCGATGGAGTACACAAAGTGAAGGGAGCGGACGAGGTATTGGACGGCGGGCGAGCTGTGGCATACGTCGGTGAATTTGAGAAAGGCGAGGTCAGAGGATATGCGCGTGGTACGGAAGAGGAGGGCTTGCGCGTGCGGGCGGAAGGTGCGCGAGAGGGAAAGGCAGGTTCCCAGGGCTCTGGGGTCGTCGGCGAGTTGTTCGATGATGAGGTCGATGAGCTCTTGCGGGAATTTGTCCATGGTGGTGTTGGTGTTGGTTGGTGGATCTCCGAGATGAGGGTTGGTGAGTGAGAGTAAAAAGAAAAGGAGTAGAGAGAGAGCCGTACTAATGATCAATTATAGAAACATGACAAAAGGTTTCTCTGATGTAAGACAACAAGTCGCGTTCATCACAGCCACATGCCACAATTATTGTCCCTTGCTTTATACGGCCGACCCTGACCTTCATTCTCTTGCTCAACACATAATCTGTCGAGTGCTCGTCTTCAAGATTTGGATCCTGGGATGCAGTAGTTTGAGTGTCGGTGCATACTCGGAGCTTTGACGTTCCGTGCCACGTCGTATATCGTGGCCGCAGCAGCTTCGGCTACGAGTAGACGGTGGAGGAAGGAGGGAAGGGAGCAATAAAGAAGGAGGCCACCTTTTTATACCTCGACGACAGGTAGGGCGGAGAGATCTGTGCCACCGAACGCACGGTTCAATATTCGTCACCGGACTCGCGTCAAATATTGCTCTGAAGAGAGACACACAAAGTCCATTCTCTGCAGCGCCAGACGTGACGAATATCTTTACCTCACCTGGATATCTATCTATCTTCGAGGTCGGTCATGATCTGTCATATTATGTCTTCCAGTACGAGTCTGACCATCCCCGTAAAGGTCCTGCTCTCTACATCTGATATATCGTCTTGGCATCCATTGCTCTTCAGTGTTTTGGGGAGTACGCCAACGTCATCGACCACGGCATTGCCAGGTGCAATGGTGACCCAACATTTCCATCTCCAGCTGATACGAAAATTTAGCTGCCCTGCTCATCCGCAGACCTGCATATATGCGGTCAAGTATCCAATTTTGCATCAAAAATCTTATTGTCGCACCAACGCACAGTAAGAAAAAAACAGCAACTTGAAGTGCGGTAGGCTTCGGGTTATTATCTATGGTACCATTCGCTCACTTCGCCTTTGTTCTCCAGTGCGGCCCCAAGATTATTCATCATAGAGTCCAGGCCGCAGAGGTCCTCGCTTTACCTGGCGCGTGTCTGGTGGTAGGAGGCAGCCCATCCTCGTGGCATAGAAGCCCATAGTCCTTCGGTCAGCGTGTCTATTTCGGCGACACCTTTAAGGCTGCAATTCCTGGATGCACGAAAAATGCGGCCGTCCATCTTCAATCTCCTACGTCAGCTCACTTGAGGTGCCGCAGAATCACGCTCAGAGTATTTGAATGCCGTTAGATTCTTCAGTACATTGTCCAGCCATGGTCCATGTACGATCGTCTCTTTTTTTCTCATCTCGCTTTCAGATCCAGGGATCGTTCCGCGATTCTCGAGCCAGTATGCTTTACAAAGGGCCTCGGCGCTTTGAACCAAACCACGTCGTGGTCTGGTCCTTCAGGCTCCTCAATGATAATGTTGACGAAAGAAGCCAACGTCTTAGTTCGCCTTGTCATACCATCTATCATGGCTTCGATGGTGATCGAATTATCGCTACCGTTCCGTCGATGCATTACCTCTTGGGTCAATAGATGCTGAAGAGATGACATTGTGCATGGTTGATGATGACAACGAAAAGGCCATCCCGATGACGAGTCGATGTGAATACTGCGACCTTGGAAGGAACGTTTATAGTTATGGAACGAACACTGGTGACATGTAGCTTCGAGTTTCCCGAATCCCAACAAGAGTCGGATTCACCACTTCATACCAACACCCTTTCCAATACTCGGTTAATTTGCTTACTATTCCTGATTTCAATGACAGTCTTATTGCCAGCCCATTCAATGAAATCTGTTCAACAGCGAAGAAATGCCTTTCCAGCATCAAATGTCATTCCGGAGATGGTAATACAAGAGTCACGGCGCTCGTTCTCCAAATATGGCTGACGATGGATCGCGTTAGAATCTTCGCGGGAGGTTGTCGGCATTTGTCCTCTGCTTGCTATAACGCATCTCCCGCACATTGCCTGGCCGGCATACAGCGTTGGAACGGTCTTCTCGGCTCATCTGTTATTGTCCTTGCGGCGCTCAGGCCATTCCCTCCGCAGTTCGCCTCAGCGTTTGTGCGGAAAGCATCATGCCGATATTAATCAGCCTGACCCTCATGGCTCGGTAGGTTGCAGGTATTCGTGATCTGCCTTGGCGCCCAGGGATCAATCCTGATCCTTTGGGTGATTTTTCGGATTCAGAACTGTCAGCTACGATATTCACTGTGGATGTTCCTCGCGAGATCTGCAGATCCCCTATCGGTAATTCATCGGGAGCCTCTTGCACCTGACCGACATTTTAATGCTTCAAAAAGCCACACAGGCCTACCGCAAGCCTTAACAGTAAGTATGTTTTTCGCAAAGTCTCTGGGCCTTGGTCTGTCCACAGCCGTCGTCTCCACCGTTGCTCTGACAATCGCGAACAACAACCCTCTGATCTACTTTCATGGACGCTGGGATAGCTCCCCAGGAAGCTGGTGGTGAGTCGCGGCATGTTCAGGTCGCGCGACTCGACTTGGACCGCTGTGATTTTACAGGGCAAGCACGGGGTTCAAGCTGTACGTTCAAAACCTACAGACGCTCTCTCTGGATCTGCAAGCCGACTCGTCGAGCCCGGTCGGTCTGGGAGTATCCGTCGACTATGGTAACTTTACGTCGGTGAACGCCTCTCCGGGAACGAATGTCATCCCCTTGGGATCCCCGAACGCCTGTGGTAGTGTCGTCCGGATCAACGCTTGGGGGTGGCAGAATGAACGGATGCTTCTTCAAGATCTGGTGTTGAATTCGGTAAGCAGGTTCTGTTGCCCCTCAGGAATACGTACATACCGGCTGATGGTGACGAACGACAGGATGCGGTCCTGCTGCCATATGAGGCCGCGGATGTTAATTTCCTATTCATCGGCGATTCCCTGTCTGCGGTGAGGGGTGTTCTTCTGCTATAACTGATTTTGGTCTGAACTTTTGAGTTGTACAGGGACAATACCTTCCTATGGGCGTGGACCAAGCGTGGCCTTTTCTCATCGGAGAAGAGTTCAAGGCAGAAGCCACCGTCATCGCCCAGCCATGTATCGCTCTGGCGGTGAGTTTTTGTCTGCTATTCGTCGGTGGAAGACTAACGGCCCCCCTTCCCCTCCTCCTCCAAGGATGTAGTCTCCTGCAGCAACCCACATGGGATGTCTGTCCAGTTCTTCGACGTATAGCAGACCTGTGATTATTGTGGGAATTGCTGGCTGACGTTCACTATTAATAACAGACTGAGGACCCAAATTATATTGATATGCCCGACCACGATTATACGACACCATGGAATTTCTCCAACGACAAGCCGACTCCTACGCATATCGTCATTCATATAGGGTGCGTTGCGTTCGGGTCTGCGAGTCCGTGCTAGATTGAATTTTATCTAGAGCAAACGATGTCTCTCACGGGGTCTCCGCATCTCAGTTCGTCACGGTAAGCATATGGGCGGTATGGTATGCGAACGATTGGCCCGATTTCATGCACGACGTTTTTCTAGGTATACCTCTCCTTCCTTCAGCGCCTCCGTACGATCTACCCCACACAGCCGATCTTCGTGTTCACACCTGTACGTGCTGTGCTGTATCCTGGGCCCGACTAATCACTAACGGGTCGGTCGGTCGGTCTCCAGTGGGGATGGCCCCAACCGGATGGCACCGTCGGTTATTACTACGTCGGGAGTTACGAGCAGATAGTAAGCCAGAGGTAGCGAGCGGTCCCCACCCACCGTGGTTCTGGTCCCTTCGCTTTTTGCTCACTCACTGTCCGTGCGCAGCCAGGATCCTAACGTCCATCTCGTGAATACGACAGGCTGGGTCGCGTATGGTGATATATTCCCGGAGTATGCTTTGTCCGACTCCCTGGGGAGTGACTGACTGACTGACTGACTGACGTCCGAATAGTAATCTGCATCCAACCGTCGCTGGTCATCAGAAGATTGCGGGGGAGTTTACGACGTGGCTGGCGAACTGGGGCTTGAGGCCGGCGGCTGAGTGGGCTACGCCCGTGTGAGGGTTGAGATCTGGGTGGGGTGTTTTTTTTTTGTTTTCGTGCGTGCTCACTCATTTCTAGTTTGACGGTGGTGGTGTTTCTCTGTACGGACCGCGAAGCAAATGTTTGATTGTATTTCTCTGTTTGTTGGAGTTCCCCTTGGAGTGGGCGAGGCGCGTGGGAGGTTGACGATGAATCGGTGCTCTCTAGCGCATTGGCATCTGCTTTGAAAAGTCGCCTTACGGAACATGCTTGCGGCGATCTCCCTTGAGACTTGGAGCAGATGAAGATGCACCTATGGTCATATCATTCGCTGTCAGAGGGAAAGACAGATCAGATGCGCAAGTTGCGACAAGTAGTCCTCTTTGTGATGTCCGAGTCGCGAAATGAGGTACAGTTCAAACCCTCCATTCCAATGAGATGATATTTCTGGCATTTTTTACGTGCATGTGTCGTCTAGTATGTATCGTGCTGCCGTTGCAGTTGATCATGTTCCACGACGAGACGCGTTCCTACATGAACTTAGTGTGTGTATGCGCGAATGAGCCTTGGTTTTGAATGGCATGTTTAGAAATATAATCTCTGTTTTGGTGCTACGTATCACTTCATAAAGGAGAGTGGTGCAAAGGAAAACGTCTGACGTTATATCAGGTCCAACGCGGCAAGGAAAGGGAGTCGCCGAGAATGCTAAAAGTTTGTTACGACCATGGCGCAGATGACTCAGATGCGAGGAGGTCGCCATCACACCGAGACACTAACATACATTGAGTAGCTCGTGAAATCACCAAGTCCAAATCGACGCGTCATCATCGAGTCGACGGGGTGTTGGTTTGCCTTGACTGTGCGACTGGCTTGTCCTTATGCGAAAAGGTCCTACATCTCGTCTCCTACCGCTGGTGGTGGCCTTGTGCAAAAGCGGGAGGACCATAGTGATTTTCGTGATGGCAAGTGAAGAGAGATGGTGTATGCTATGTGCATGTTTACGGTCAGCCTTATGGTATGCACCAGATGTGGAACAGAACCGTACAATGGATGTGGCGGGGTGAGAACACCCTTGACAAAGTCGCCGAACCAGGATGAGCTTGATGAAGGAGAGTGACAGAGATGTCATTGCCATCAATAATACCATTCTAATCTCTGATAGGACATCGGTTAGTACACTTGAATCTGGGTTCGACTCCTAGTCGGGGAATATGAATAAACCGTGTCATTTTGTACAGAGTCGTCTCGGGGTTTGTAGCTTATCCTGTTTGTATTTTTGTATACCTTTGTCGAGGAATGGCATCACAAGTGTGCTACACCTCGAGTGAAGGTAGCCCGTTACCAAAAGATGTAGTATGAGCTCTTGTAGCGTATTGGCTGTATACGGGGACATAGTAATTCGGGTTCAACTCCCATAAGAAGCACTCATAATATAGCTCTGAGTTAGTCACTGTTTTTTTCTGGGGGTGTATTGATTTTGGGGTGTGCAGAGTATCAAGGTGCCTAGAGTAGCACTGTCATTGGGCAGTTTCAAATGTTTATACAATGTAACTGAAGAGAGAGATACAACAAGGACTGTGCTCAGGTGGAGGACACTGAGTAGGCATTTGCTTTCGTACCTTCACTTGCATGAAGACATGTAAGTGCAGGATTACTATGTGAGCTGACTAGCAGCAAAGTATGCAGAGACATTTGTTGTGACCCTTTTTGCCTTTCACACTGGATCCTGGAAAGAGATGAATACAAGTCCACAAAAAGTCTGCAGGTGACATACTGTCAGCTGTCCAGTCACATTTCACACAATGAGCAAGCATGTACTCATTCCAGCTGCTTCACTCCTGGCTCTGATAGGATACTGGATACAGGTCCAAGCAAGTTTGACTCCCACTAGAGCATAAGCAAAATGTCTGCATAGCACCACTTTGGACAACAACATGAAGGAGGACTGAGGAGCATGTATTTGGCTAGTGAGGGATGGAAAGCAATAGTAGAGTGCACAGCACTATAGATACTCAGTCCCTACATTGGTCTACTGTAACAATGTGTGTTTCTGACAGTATCCTAATCAGTCAAATCCACCAAGCACTAGACAGTACACTCACATGGAGATACCTATGTCTCTTTCCTTGCTTCCTATCAGTAGCTCACTACACCCAAAGAGCAAGTTCAAAAGAAAAGTATGGTGGATCACAAGAGGAGAGACATGAAGGAGTATGGCAGCTGTCAGTTTTGAGGAAGAGATTCTGCATGGTGAGCTCTACTGATGTCAATGAGAAAGGCTTAAAATGTAGTTAGTATAAAGGTGAATGAAACCTGAGGGACATCATGAACCTCTACTGATAGACCATCCTCCTTCTGCACTCAACCCAGCATACATCAACAATTCCTTCTTGCATCAGATATTGCCATCTCAACTGCAACCAGCCTCTCTTTCTCTACTGGTCTAGCATCTCTCTTCTTGCTCATATTGCAGCCCCATCATGAACACCAAGATCGTAGGCATCTTGATTTTGGTCAACCACACAGCAAATGCAGAGGGATCAGAACAGTTAATAGAGGTCTGGTGAGCTGGCATGGTGGTCAAATATTGAGCAGAGCTATACAATATGCTGTAGATGAGAGCAAGTTTCCAAAATGGGTTTCTTCAACTGCCAGATATAGAATTCATTCTTGCCTGTCAAGGACTACAGTACCATGGGCATACTCATCTGATGGGTAGGCAGTCTAATGCAAATTTCATATGGTCTAATAGCATATAAGATATGAGATCTGGATTCAATTCCTCCTGAAACATTATTGTAGGTTTGAATTGGAGAGACTCTTTAGAATCAGAGTTCAAGAATCTGCTTGGTTCAAGAGAGAAACTTGAAGGTCATGCAAAAGTCATATGAGCTGGAATAGCATACAGTAAACTAAAAAGAGCAAAAAAAAGTTTCACACATATGCTAAGTATCTGTGCTCAGTTTTACATGTCATTTCTAGACTGAACTGTCAACATTCAACAATTGATCTTGTAACTTTGAAGATATTTTTGATGTCTACCCAGCTGTATCTGGAGCATCTGAGCTCTTGAATATATTAAATGCCTTTGATACATGGTGATTATACTCCACTGATTCACCATTAGCCTTAGGGAAAGCCCAAATACTGTTTGACTTGGAAGTGTCAGAAGTCCTCTATGATATTGTAATGCTTTCTTTCAACTCTCAGATTAATGTCCCCTTAGTATTCAGCCTTTTTATTGCTATTATTGTCAGTTGAGCTAACTCTAGGAATCTATCTAGCCACTTTTCAGAGATATGAGAAATCTATAGATTGAAGAGATACTAAGTATAAGAAGAACTTCAATCCTTTTTGAATTCAATTCAGCATCTGGATTTAAAAATTAGTTCTGATATCACCTTGTTGATTGCATCATGTGTTTGAAGATGGATTTGTGGTATAAATAATGGGTTTTTATTGAATGTCACTCTGTGCTATTCATTTTATGAACACTCACTTACTTCTTTCAGATTGATATCAATTTTTTGAGCTTTGTGACAAGTAAACCTACCACACCATCTATACACTTGGCAGTAGCACAGATTATTTGCAGTCAAGAGCATCTTGGCATTCTGAAGCAGTTTATGTTTCTATGAACTCAATGATGAAACCTAATATCTGCCAGGCTGAAGAGTCTCTGGAACATCAGTGAATGATGTTGATCAGTTACTCTGATGTCTTGAATGGCTTTGCACATCTTGTAATGACTCTTCAGCCTTGTCATTCATCCTCAGACTTTCTCTAAGAAGTATTATATATAAACAACACAGTTTGTGTTGGAAATTTTACTAGTCCTCTCCACATCTCAAAATAGCATGCACAGTACAGCAGCTATCTTCACTTTCACCCTCCTTTGATCCATTCATGATCAGCAGGTTGGCACTTACATGGCTAAAGACTATCCTATACTCACTGTCAAGCAATGCTCTGATGGAGGTAGCTGCATCATGCAGTCCAAGTCAGTCATTCTCAACTCCAACTGGTATTAGCTCTATAGCACTATCAGCTACACCAACTGCTACACCAGCAACTAGTGGGATGCCACCCTCTGTCTCAATATTGATACCTGCACTGCCAACTGTGCTTTGGATGGCATAGACTACTCTGACACTTGTGGTATCTTGACTAGCAGTAATGCTCTCACTTTGAATTTTGTCATCTATAGAGTCAACATCAATGTTGAAAGCCATGTTTACTTGCTTGACAATGAGAGCATATACCACTTTTTCAATATAAAGAACAAGGAGTTCACCTTTGACATTGATATATCCAACTTGCCTTGCAGATTGAACAGAGCTTTGTATTTCATATAAATGGATGCTGACAGGGGTAAAATGAGATTCTCCACCAATATTGCTGGCATTGCATATGGTCTAAGCTACTGTGACACTCAGTGTCCCTAAGACCTCAAGTTTATTGATGGACAGGTATGTGTCTTATTTTTCACTTTTTAAAGTGACTTAAATATTCTGACAGACAAATATATTTAACTGGACTGATATATCTGCCAGCTCTGGTACAGGCTTTTATGGCATATGCTGCAATAAGATAGATATTTGGAAAGCCAACTAACTATCTGTAGTTTTCACATCACACATCTGCTCTAGCATCACTGGTCAGACTAGATGCTCAGGCACAGTTCACAGTAAAGGCAATAAGAGGTACAATAGAGTCTGTGACAAGAATGGCTATGACTTCAACTCATGGTATATGAGTGATGAGACCTTCTATGGCTCCAGACTGTCAGCATCACCTCTAAGTCCAGCATCATCACTCAGTTTCTCATCTAACAACAATAGAAGAGGGAATATGTCTGAAATAGAGGTGCCTGAAGGATGATATTTGGTCTCACCAGAAAGTGAGTCTGGATGAGAAGGCAGTGAAGAGTAGCTCACCCTTCTACCAATCTAAGTAGTCTTTGGGTGGTTATAGGCACCATGATCAGTTTTATTGCAGGTGGTGCAGCTGTGAGAACAACTCCAGAGGTACTTCTCTCTGATGTATCTGTCTAAGTTAAAGTTATGATAAGGAGCCATCTGGTCAGTACCTAGTAAGCTCTTCCTTGCCATGAGAGAAGTGGTTACCTTTGCCTTATAGTAGAGAAAGAGATGCTTGCCTTGTAACTCCAAGTCAATCTTACTCCACCTAGCATAGTCTCTATCCATCATCTCCTCCTGATACTTGGTGAAGAAAGCCATGTGGTATAAGACTACTGCATGCCATTTGTATTCAGATGTAATCCTCAAAAGATGAGCTGTATAATGAAAGAGCTGAATACCAAGCAGTGCTGATTTTCCAGATGGCTGAGCATGTATTATTAGAATAGAGAAATACATTGAGAGGGGATCAATGATGGAGTTCAGAGTCTTGTACTCTTTTAATGCTGCATTGACATTGGAGAGCTTGAGCTTGGTACTATTGAGTTCTGGAGTCTTTCTTTCAGTTTTATCTCTGTGCTTTAGGTTCAGCTTGTAGATATCAGAAGCATGAAGATCATATTGAATTACCATCATAATGATGGCCACCTCAACTTCTGGGAACAAAGAGAAAATAGAAGGTGATGTACCAGTGGCAGAATTTGATATCAGAGGATCTAGGAAGAGGTCTGCACTGGAGGCTGGAGTAGCTGGTTGATCAACCATCAGAGCTGTCAGAATTAGGCTCACTGTAGCTGCTTGCACTTGCTTTGTTACCAGTGTGGTGAGATCAGCTACTTGCTGAGCCAATTTCATAACATTCTTGGAAGTTGGTGTTGACATATTGCTGGGAGATGGGGGTTGAGAGGTTACATGGAAGGATGACAATGATGAAGAAAGAATAGATATGTTGATATGATCCATATTGGTGTAAATAGTTGCTAGCAGGGCTTTGTGCTCATCCTTCAATATGTACTTGCCAGTGATCAGATGTCTCAGTGGGAGATCACATTTGGGTTTAGCCAGGATAGAGAGGGGATGAGACCAAGAAAGAAAAGTTCTATATATACTGTAACTGCAAGCATTAAGTGAGAGAGTAAGAAAGTTCACTGCTTTTCATGAGAATATATAGTCTACAGAGGCAAGATAATATCAACATACTAATAAAGAAGAGTGACAAAGGGCAATAAGACAATGGGAAACACATCAGATAAGAAATGAGGAAACACATAAGCTGCATCAATCTTGGCATTGATCCTAAACAACTTTTTACTTGTTCACCAAGCAGTGCTTCTCTCATTTCTCCTATCCTACTTAGACACAGCTCTTGTACAAGCCATATCTTAGGTCTCTGTATATACTTTGCTCCAGCATGTAAAAGGTTTCATTCATAGGTTGATGTTTCTTCAAGTTGTATATATAGATGAATACTTGTCTGATCTACTTGTCACTTAGCTTTGCATCTCATTTTTACATCATTTGAATGGAGGGCCAGTGTCAGAAGATCTCTACCTAGAAGCAGGAAAGTTACTTCTCTCTCTTCTCAAGTATGCCTGCAGACAGATCTCTCTTATGACAGTGAATGATTATAAGGAAAGTGTATGCATTATATATAATATTATATGTAGAAGGATAAAGATCAATCAATGCCCAATAAATATTAAAATAGAAGAATAGAATATGGTCTATTACTCAAAGTAGGTAATTGATGGTGTCTGCTGATCATCTAGAACTTGGAGATGACACTTGTGATACCAATATCTTCTCTGGAGCCCTTCAACATACAATGACTATATCCTTCATCTCTCTCTCTCTCTGTATGTGTGTAACTCAGGATCATCTTCACAGATGACACCTTTTGAGTTGATACCAACATCTGTCTGAGATTCTGCCAGAGTGTGATAAGAGTATATGATATCTCTCTTCTGCTGAGCCACCTCCAAGTCATCCTCTTGGATGCCACTGTCATAGGTGCTATCTTCCTCAGAAGATGCTGGATTCTGATGGCCATACTCATCACCTATCTCCTGCTGGGATTCAAGATCAATGCTGATCATGGAATCTTGCTGAGAAGTCTGGCCTCCAGAATGTGTTCCAAAGTGAAGTGAGCCTGAAATCACACTTCCCTGCCAAGAGTCATCTGGGCAAGTATGACCTGCTGCAACATGTCCAGCAAGAAGTGTTGGAGCAATTCCCTATATGATATTTATTAGATATGAAGACTAGAAAAGATTATGAGCATACTTTTGCAACTGCTGCTAGACAATCAAAGTATTCCAATATAACATATGAGGTAAAAACCATATATAGAATCAAGCATATGGAATAAAGAGCTGATGATTCCCCAAAGACTTCAATGATATGATGATAAGCTCTGATTCCATTTGCTTGACTTCCTGCTTGTACAACAGTGATGATTCAATAGATGATGAGCACTGTGCACCACAAAGTTATTGCAAGCATAAAGGATGAATAAAGCATATCATTGATGATTAATTTCTCATAGTTGGCCTTCATATAGTCATGATAGAGAAAAATAATTTTGAATGCTGCACAAATTGTTGCATAAATTTGCCAATTCTAAGAGATCTGAGAGATCTTACCAATTGCAGAAAGAAGAAAAAGTACAGGAGGCAGAATGACCAGCCAGTGCTGACCCCAGACTATCCAACACCGCCAAATCTATATCAGAATGATGGTAAGCTGCATTACACATTTTTATTGTCACACACACCATAGTAGAATCTGCTAGAATAGTATGGAGAGTACCTGTTATGCCAGAACCAATTACTTCCATTGTTGGAGGACTCTGAGAAAACATATATTCTGTCCAAAAGCTTTGTCCATTGTCTATAAAAATAAAATGGATGTATAACCAAGTGAAGGCAAAGTCAATAATGGTAAAAATATAGAGAAAGATTAAAACAATGGTGATGCCAACTTGTCTGATGTGCTGAGACTTGTTTATAACTGTGCCATTCACTTTAGCTTTTAAAGCATAGTAGAGAATTAGAATGTTCTTCTCACAGATATTCCACAGTGTGATAGCAACTATTCCAGTATATAGGCCTATGTAGAGCTCTGATTAAACTCATGTATCTGAATAAATGAATATACATACCACTCAGTAGAGAGAAGAGTATTATTGAATTCAGTTTAGCATCAAGAAGTTGGTATATAATAGCTCTATTGATGTTGGTCTGATTGGACATCAAGAAAGTCTGAGTGAAGTGTGAAAGATAAGTGAGGGAGTAATCTGTAGATATAACACAATTCATATCTCTCATTATATAGCATACAGTAGCACAGCAAAAAATCTGTTGCATTGCAGCAATGATTATCATATTAAGATCATCTTAAATACTATGGTGAATAGTGAGATGGATCTTATTTCTAATATTAAATAGCATTCAGCAATCTGATTATGAGATAGTAGTGAATGTTCTAAACTGGCATTGGCATATTCATAACTCTTAGATAGAGGCAGTGTTAAATATTCTTGTTGTGATAAGGAACTGAGTCTAGCTAGTAGCAAGAATGCATCTTCATACAAGATACTGAAGATGACTTATAGCAAATGATTTGTAAGAGCAGCAATATGATTGGCCTAATTCTCTAAGAGAGATCTTATTGCAACTTTCAGAACTCTGAGTTATAATCCTATCAATTATCTTAAGTGTTTTAAAACCAACAGATGGTAGAAGTATATAATTTCTGTAATAGGATGCTCAGTCTATTCATAGATTTAAATCAGTATCATAGATACAAATACATAGACTATTGTAGTGCCTGATGAACTCAGTAAAGATGTAGTCATAGTAGTTCAAAAACAACAATGTTTCAACTCCCAATATCTTTCTTAGATCCAATCTTCTGTTTCCTCTGTTCAGTGTATATGGCCTGTATATCAGAGTTGAGAACACTGATTTTCTATTATCAAACTGTCAGACAATGACTAAACAATCACAAATGCTTAGCACTGTGGCCACTGGAGTCTAACACTAACTGAAGATAAAGCAAAAAGTTGATGATAAGATAGAGGATGATAATAAGTGAGATGAGGTATAGAGGTCAATAGACTATAGCCATCAGCATAGTTACTAGCAGTGGTAGTCACACTAAGACTCTAAGAGTTTAGTCAGTATGAATTAATCTTAGCTCAAGACTAGAGTACATTGTCATATACTACTGTCTTAAATACTGTTCAAAAAACTCTTCTCTCTATAGATGACTATTATTTGGTTGTCATGTCTACTACTTATTGTCCAACAACAATAATCTCTCTGCTGGGCATCCACACTTTTGTTTAGCCATAATACTATTATTACAGTGAGCTGGATATGAGTTTCAGTTGGCTTTGCTATTATTGCACTATTGTATAGTCCTATTATGCAGCCATCATGCTATTACCAGCTGTGTCATGAGATGATGAGTCAGACACAGCATATTATTATCATGCATGTATTATCTATAGTTCCATGTGGCTCTAGCAAGGTTTCTCCATAGCTAAGGCTGAATGGATTGGGATTTTGTCAGGCTTTTCTAAGTGTTGATAGATCATAATTAGAGGCTAAAATTGTTAGACCTGCTTGACATGTGCTTAGAGCATGTGATAAACTGATGCTATATCAAGTTTATACAGTCATATCAGAGTTCACTTCTATATACTCAGATCAGTGTGATCAAGGTGTTCCATTGAGCAAGCTCAAAAGAGATAAGCAATATAGATAAACTTTAGCTTGAAGCTGGAATACTACAGTGAGAGCTATCCTATTTATATATATTTCAGTGAAGATAAATATAAGTTCTACTTGTTATGCATTCTTATGTTATAGTACCATGGTGTCTGATTGTTGAGAGCAAGACAATATAGTATTTGTCTATAGATGAGACATTGACTATACATTGAAGAATAATAGTGTGGACTACCTATTAGAATTAAGTAATTGTCTCACACCCATTAATAAGTGTCTATGATAAGATGGGCACTTTGATAAGATAAGATAAAAGATAAGATAAGCAAAAAATCATAACATTATCCTCTCATTAAGACTATTGTCCTGATAGCTCAATTAAGAGAAAGTTTATAATTATAAATAGCTGTGTCAGCATTTATATTATGCTCACTGATCCACTGATTTGATTCCAGCCTGTATCCCTTCCACTTGATAAGATATTCAACTCAGAAGATGGGGCTGGCACTATATCAACTATGTGTTTTCCTGATGTGGGATTGAGAATTTGTTTGATCTCATAGTGCTTCTTGTTTTCAATCAAGTCAGATTTGAGAGGCAGTGGGACTTTCTGATTAGAGAAGGCAGATAGTACATACAGAGAAAGGAGAGATTTGTTGAACACCAGATAAATCTTCCAGATGGCTGAGAGTGTCAGTTGGTAGGCAGATGCACTGATCTTTTTTGTGATTGAAAATGGTCTTATGCATTTGTCAGCAAGCTTTCTTTTTGATCACAGGAGATGGAGGTTGGTCATATTAAGCCAGACTTGATTGCTGATATTATAGTTGATGGCAGGATGATGAGACTTGTTGTATTGCTTCTTTATAATGGTGTTATAATTTTTCTATCTGTTTTTATCTTATCAGGATGTCTATCTAATTTTGAGCACTTATGAGCAGACATGGGATGATTATACAACCACAATAGATAATCTCCATCATTGTTCTATAGACAGTGATGGATGTCTTGACAACTGACAATACCTCATTGTATTATCTCTGACAATGAAAGATGACAAGAACTATAACACAGAAGGATACAATTAGTAGGACTATTTATTGATAGGCAAACTGTATATAAATAGCATAGCTCTTGCTGTAGTATATTCAGCTTTGAGCTAAAGTTTATTTTATACCATTCTCTCTTGAGCCTAATCCATTTCCAGCCTTGAAACACTATATCTAGTAACACATTTGGTGAACTCTGATGTGACTGTATGAACTCAATACAGTATCAGTTTATCATGTGTTCAGATCATATGTGCTTTGAGTCTAACAATTAGCTTTCTGCTTTCTGCTTTCCTTTTCTTATGCACACTAGCATAAAGAAAACTGAATGCCATCATCAGCACCCTACTCAGATTATTCACCATTATCATCCTCTATCAAGGAAATCAGTCTATTACTGCTTAAGTAGTCAGATACTACCAGACCATCAGAACTATTTACAAGATCCTATAGAATGTCTCACCCATTCTCTCCTTCTATGACCTCTCTCTAGAGCCTCTCTGAGCCTCCAATGAGCCTGAAGAAGGAACTATATCAAAAGCCATCCTTGAGGTTTTGATTAGAGAAAATCTTCTGGAGAAGCAAAAAGAATATTGATATCCCCCAGAACCTTTCCAGCAACCTCAGCATTAGAGGGACACCAATTGAGTCCTGCCACATCTCCCTCTAGTTTCAGATCATGAGGACAAGAATGTCTCTGATGACTTCTTTGATGCTATACTATCTTCCTCTGCTCTCTCTGAGCATAGAATTGGAGACCATGCTCAAGACTTCTTTGATGCCATCTAGATAGCTTAAACCTCCAAAATCCATAGTGAGACCTCTGAAAGACTAAGACCCATCAACCTGCCCATCTCTGACTCTGACAACTTTCCCATTGTTGATCTGAGGGACTGGAAAGCAGCAAGAATGCTATTTCATTGAAACACTGACCTTCTCACTGAAGAACACACTGAGTGGGATAACAGTGACATTGAGTGGCAAAGGGCTGCAAATAAAAAAGAATATTGGTGACAGAGATATGCCAAAGAAGCTGAAGCCCAAGACTCTATATTCTGAGGCTCTACCAATTTACAAAGATACAGCCTCAGCCACTATAGGACATCTCTCTGATCCTCCTACTAAGAGTCCAGCTGGCATGGATCTGAGCCTAGTCTCAGTCTCACTGACATATCCCTTCTTTAAATCTCTGACACTCCCTTATCCATCTATGGAATCTGACAATCTGATCTGGTTACTATTGGTGACTCCATCCTCTGATGATTTCTCTGAGATCCAGTTGCTGGATTATTTCTCAATGATAACTTCATTCAGCAGTTCCACCAATATTGTCAAAAACTGGCAGAATACAGAGAAGGAAGCAGCTCAAGTGAGAGAGAATCTGATCCCTGACTTCTCCAATGTTGGATCATCTCTCCTGTTGCAGCTGGACCCAGTTGAATCTCTGATATCAGTGAGCCTAGATCTAGCAACCAAGGATTACTCTCTGATAACAGTGAAATCAGATCCATCATCCATCTATGACCAGCCTGTTGCCTTCCTCAAAGGGGTAAAGAAAGTCATGAGTGAGGATTGGCTTCAGAAGACCATCCACAAGGAGAAAATTAAAGAATTTAACTGACTATATAGGGAGCAGTTAGCTGAGATTCCTCAGAATGTTGAGTAGAGGCTCATCCCTCTGAAAAGAAGGTATTTAGCTACAGATGATCAAGAACAAATTGATATTTTACAGTATTATGCTATAGAATAGGCTATATATATATATAATGAAATCCATCCAGAGGACCCAACAGAGATGTTGCCATCTTATTGATTAAGGTTCAACATCCAATCAATGCTGGCAACCCCTCTCATTCAACCATGATGAGTCATTCATAGCACTCTCTATCTAATCAACTATGATCTACACCTCCTAATGCCAAACTCAACATGCCAAATACCCCTGGAAACCCAAGAAGAGTTGGCTCCTAGCAATGCAACCTCCTGCTGATAAAGCCAGAACTGGTGGACAGACCAAAGGTGATGACCTCAAAGCCATAAAACTGGGCTTCACTATTAAGGATAAGCAGATTGTCAGGAAACCAATAACTAGCTCAGCAGATAGCCTAGTAGCTGACAGTAGATCTCTCTATTTGTTCCTCAGACCATCTCAGGAGTGGAAGCACCCCCTGTTTGATCAGTATCTGAACCCAATGGAGGCACTGGCAGTTGATGCCACCCTCATCCAATGAAAGCCTGACCTTGTACAGAAGCCATGATCCTTTAAGAGAGCCTCTGACAATATAGACTAGTTTCTCACTGACTGTGAGCAGTATTTCAAAGTATATTCCACTTGATGGTGGATATATATCAGATTGTATTTGCTGTCTCTTACTTTGAGGATAAAGTGAAAACTTGGTGGACTTTATAATTTGCAGACTTCTACTCAACAACCAGAAGGCACTATTGGCTACTATCCTGGAAAATGTTTAAACAGATGGTCTGGGACAAGTTCATTAACCCTGCAGTGCAGGAGATACATAAAAACAAGATGAAGGAGTTATGCATGAGAGATAAAACAGCTAGCAAATATTTTGATAAACTGGAGAGACTCACTAAATTGGCCAGAGTTTTTGATGATGATGACAGGCATATAGTTGAGATGTTGAAACTTGGTGTACCAGCCTCATACACCAAGATCATCTCTGACATCAGTGTCAATATTCCTAAAGGATATGAAGAATGGAAAGAACAAGTTATGATTATAAACAAGGAGCAACAGCAGCAGAAGATGGTGAATGCCTATCAGCAGAATAACCACAAGTCCAACTGTCTGAACTAGAGCAAACCTAACCAACCCTCCACTTCTGCTAAAACCAGCACCACTCCCTCCTATTCTGCTCAGAAGACTGAAACTGAAATGACCTATACTGGCTTTGGAAAACCAATGGACATCAATCAAATAAAGTGCTTCAACTGCAGAGAGAAGAAACACTTGTCATAGAATTGCCTGGAGAAGAAACATACACAAGAAAACATACAGGCTCAGATTGCTGAACTGCAAAAAGAGGCAGAAGGACTGGAGGAGAATGAGAAAGAAACAAATATTGAGAAGATAAAAGATGGGGTCAATGAGTGAGTGATTCCACTCAGTCAGCCAGAGGACTTACTGGTGTGTCTCATAAAGCTGCTGGATAGACTTACAATACTTTGATAGTTACAAAAGAATTATCCACACATTTGAATATACTCTGATCCACTACTATCCTAAAACTACCTAAGGAATTGCTAGAAACTGAAACTCAACCACCTACAGGCTGAACAGGAGAGTGACTCTCACAGGCTGGCTAAAGTCATTTGAAATAGAATAGACTTGGCAAGCCATCAAGAACATGAAGACAAAAGAAGAAGCTAAGGCCATACTTAAAAATTAGGTGCATCAAACCCAAGCTGAAAAAGTGATAGATGAGATGGTCAAAGGGATGAAAAAGATAAAAAAGAGTCAAGTCCTGGAGTGGCTTGATGAGCTAAAGGGTCTAAAAAAGTACATCCAAAGACAAAAAACCACTGGGAGGGATTTAATCACCAAAGTCCAAATCAAGACTCTCACAGCATGAACTATATATAGGGTCACTGCTCTAATTGACAGTGAGTGCACTGGTAGCTCAATCAATCATGCTTTTGTCATCAAGCACAACCTTCTGATGTGAGCCACTGCAGCCTCCATTCCAGTATATAATGCATAATGCACACAGAACCAAGAATCAAGCTGGTTTAATTACTGAATTTATCAGACTCTAACTAACCATCAGAAATCACACTGAATGAATCAACCTGGCCATTACTGACCTCAGAACAAAAGAGGTCTTCCTTGAACATGACTGGCTCATTCATTACAACCCACTAATCAATTGAAAGACCAGCCAAATAACCTTTGCCAGATGCCAGTGTCACAAACTGCTGTTTGAACTGCCAGACAAAGATTCAGAGGATCAGTGAGATAAGAAAATGGAAGATGGAGAAACCATCCTCACTATTAATATAAAGCAAGCCATACACATTTGGGCACTGCATCATGCTAATGACATGACAGCAAAGGCCAATGCAGGAATGGAATTCAAGATGTTTGAAGAGATAGTGTCTGAGTGAGCACAAGACTATCAGGACCTATTTGACAAAGAGAACTTTGATGAACTGCCTGAACTAAAGTCTTGAGATCATGTGATTGAGTTAATCCCAAATGCTGATGCCAGCCTGAACTGCAAAGTATACTCCCTCAGCCATCCAGAACAGCAGGAACTCAATAAGTTCTTGGATGAAAACTTATCTAGTGGATGAATCTGATTGTCAAAGTCCCTGATAATGTTTCCCTTTTTCTTCATCAAGAAGAAGGATGGAAAGCTTTGCCCAATGCAGGACTATTGGAAACTCAATGAAATGATGATCAAGAACCACTATCTGCTCTCTCTCATCTCAGAACTAATGGATAAACTCCAGGGTGCCTGATATTACTCTAAACTTGATGTCAGGTAGAGATACAACAACATAAGAATCAGAGAGGGGGATAAGTGAAAGATAGTGTTTTAGACCAACCATAGACTATTCAAGCCCATAGTCATGTTCTTTGACCTAACCAACTTATCAGCAACCTTTCAGTGGATGATAAATGATATTTTCAAGGATCTCATTGCCACTAGAAAGGTTATGATATATCTGGATAATATCCTCATTATGTAAAAAGACAAGGATGAACACTGAACCCTCATATGACAAGTGCTCACATTAATGTGGAAGCACAAGTTATTCCTCAAGGCTGTTAGAAACATGCCAATTGGTTGGGCTTGAGTGCATATGTGGAGACCAGCAGAGTGTGTGGGCATCAACAAAGCTATTAGCAACATCACTCTTGAGTTGAGGCTCAAGGATTTGGATTGACAGAACAGAGTTTCATTGGAGAAGTGAAGAGAGATATCCTTTGGAGTGGAATCCAATGGATGAGATAAAGAGGAGCTGAAGTGAGCACAGAGTGTAGATGGCTATCCAAGTTGATATTCAAACTGAGTAATTACAATGATTGTGCATAGTTTATATACTATTGGTAGTTAATTCTGAGTTAGAGTCTATTGGGTTCTAGTGTCAATTGTTTGCTATCATTTTCAGAGTCTAGATACTACAATATGAAATATGGATATGAAATGGTAATGATAAAATGAAACTGATAGTTAATAGAAAATAGACAGAGTCTGATGGAACTTGGTGATTAAATTTATGATTGGTTGAAGTGACATAGAGGCCAGCAGCATGTGTATAACAGTATTCCCCTGTTAGCATTCTTGCTCTCAAGAGCACAGATTCTGATGTCCAGTGGGGCCACATGGAGAATTGTTGATGGCCATAGGAATCCTGAAACTTCATCTGCTACCACCACCATCTCTTGGTTGATTGTCTTTTTTCTTGCCTTGCTAAAATATTGACTATCATAGCATATTGTTTATCAGTGACTCCTGAGTTCTTCATATGGGCTCTGATGCTGGTTGGTTCTGAAGGAGAAAGAGAGGAGTTCCAGTTAGACTAGTTTGTGATAGAAGAGAAGTATGCTGAGGCAGTAGAGAGGCATGAATTGTGGAAGGCAGAGCAGGTGAAGAGAGAGTGGAAAGAGAGAGTGAAGGTGGAGCATATGGTCCATGCAGAAAAAATGGAGGCTTTGAAGAGAGCAGCAGAGGAGTGGAGGGAGCAGGAAAGGTTAGTCTGAGAGGAGGCCAAGAAGGAGCAGGAAAGGTTGCGAGAAGAGGAGGATGCACAGAGGTTGGTGGAGGCTGAGAAAATGGAGAGAGAACAGAAGGCCATAGAGGCAGAGGAGTGGGCATGACTAGAGAGTGAGGCAGCAGGAAAAGGTGAGTCTGTGTGGACCCTGGCAGAGAACATAGATTATCTTTGCAGGAGGATGCTGGCTGAAATAGGGTTGGATCCAGCTGGGTCTGAAGTACATTTGGTGAAGGCTTCTTGGATTGAGGTGAAATCTGAGAGTGAAGAAAGTGAGATGTCAGATGCATTGCAGGTCTATCTTGAGCAGCTGAGAGAGGACATTCAGAAAGATAAATAGAGAGCCACCAGATCCATTGAGAGGGTTAGAAGATGAAAGGTGAAGTCAGCTAGTTTTGTGGCTGACAGCAATATTGAGAGTGAGGCCAGAGCTAGTCCCAGGAAAAGGGCAAGATTGAACATGACAGTGCTAGCAGAGAGTGAGAGAAAAGTAGTTGGAGAATGTAAGTAGTATGTTTTTCAAGGGCCAGATTGCTAATTATCTTTTCAGGGCATTGTAATAGATGTAGGCAGGATGATACTCTCTGCTACATCTGGACTACTGTCAAATGCAGTTAGTATGTAGTCAAACTTTGTTAGATCTAAGCATCATGTGGACCAATTACACATGATAAGTGACCACTACCTCATACTTCAGGTAAAATGATCAAGTCCACTGATGCATAATCAGAGTGGTGTGTCACAAGGTCTGAGGAATTGGCTCGAGTATAGAATGATATGTGAATAAACTTTAGCTTGAAGCTGGAGATTACCAGTGAGAGTGAGCCTTCTTAAATACTGTACAAGGCCTGCTAATAATACTATGTACTTATTGTATATTTCTCAGTCTTTTGTGCCCATTGTCCTTAGGCATCACTACTATACAAAAAGGGTGACTGTGTATTATCGAACAATGCTGTTACATTAAAAGACAATGGCAGACTCAGCTATATGATGACTAAGCCTTTCTCATGGTCTTAAGCACTTGCTTTGGCACTCTGACTAAGCATAAATAGAGATTAATCAAGGAAAAAGGATAAAGAAATAGAAAAAATTATAACATTACCCCCTCCTTAAGACTTGTCTCAATAGCTTAATTAAGAAATAATTCATATTCATGTATGACATCCATAGCATCCATCTTTTTTTTGCTGACCCACTAGTTAGATTCTGGTCCATAACCCTTCCAGCTGACAAGATAATCCACTGTCATTGTTGTGCTGCCCTCTTTTGCTTTGACTTTTTATAGTTTGTAATCTAATATTTGATCAATTTCATAATGTTGTTCTTCATCATCAATCAAGTCTGGTGGAGACAGTGGTGGACATTTCTGATTCAGAAATGCTGGCATGATATAAGATGTTAATAATGCCTCATTAAAGACATTATATACCTTCCAGGAGATGGGCAGTTGTAACTTATATGCAGAAGCACCAACTTGTGAGATGATAGAGAATGGTCTGGTGTGTTTATCAGAAAGTTTTCATTTTGGATGGGAGAGATGAAGGTTTGTGATGTCTAACCATACTTTGTTGCTAGTTGAGTAGGAGTGTGCTGGTTGGTGATGCTTGTCATACTGGGTTTTCATGGAAGTCACAGCCTTTTCTAGGGCTGTCTTTGTTTCTTCATGGATTTTGGTCATGGTGGTGGTGAAATCAGAAGAGGCAGGAGTCATGATATGTCTTCATTTGGTGTGAGCAGCATTGGGATGTCATCCATAATTGATGAAGAATAGTGTCTTTCTAGTGGTGGAGTGAATCCAGTTATTGTGTTGGAATGCTGCAAGTGCAAGCCATTCTGTCCAATCATCCTGTCAATAATTAATAAACAGGCAAAGGTATTTTTCCACTTCTTGATTGACTCATTCTGTCTATCCATCTGTTTGTGGATGGTAGGCTGTGGATGCATTTTGCTTGATATTGAGGAGTCAGTATAGGTTGTCCAAGAACTTAGAGATGAACTGTGGTCTCCTGTCCAAAATTACCACTTGTAGCATGCTGTATTTGGCATAGACTTCATTATGCAGAATCTTTGCTCATCCTTCTGAACTTAACTCTGTCAAACAGGCTATCAGAATGATTGCCTTTGAAAACTGATTGACTATGATGATGATGACATCATAGTTATTGTAGTCTGATAGTCCAGTTACCATATTCACTGAGATGTGGGTCCATGGTGTCTTTGGTACTTCATTCAGGTGAAGGGGTGCTGCCCATAGTTGTATGAAGGATTTGCCTTATTGGCAAACTTCACATGCCCTGATGTATCAGGTAATGTTGTTACCTATCTTAGACTACCAGTACTCCCACAAGACTAATTTCTTTGTCTTGGAGATTCTCAGATGTTCTGCTATTACATGGTCATAGCAGGTAGTGATAATCTCACCTCACAGGGCTAGATCTTGGAGAATATAAATTTGGCCATCATACTGGATCATTCCCTCCTCCTTCATCATTCCTCATTCATGATTTAGGGATGGGGCCATGCATTAGTCCCATTTGCTGGTATCTCTGGTCACACTCTTGATCTGTTTGTGGATCTCCTCTTCTGTGGGCATAATCATTGCCCTGAAGTGTTCTGGGCAGATTAAAACCACTCCTTCATTGTTATGCTCCCCTTGATTATGGTCAGCTTGATGACTAAGCAGGTCTGCCTTCTTGTTGGCTGTTCCTGCTTTATGATGTAGAGTGTACAGATATTGGCTGAGCTCAGTGACTCAGCATGCCTGTCATCAGTTGAGCTTCTGAGATTGTCAGAAGTATTGGAGATTCTGATGGTCTGTTCAGATCTTGAATGTTTGGACTGCTCTGATTAAGTAGTGCCACCGCTCCTCTAAGGCCAGCATTATCGCCAATAATTCCTTGTTGTATATTTCATAGTTCTGCTCAGTGATAGTTAATGCCTTTGACAAGAAGGCTACCAGTCATCATTTCTCTTCCTGCTCTTGGGAAAGTATGGTGCCAATGGCCCTTTTGCTTGAGTCTGCTTTGACTTGGAATTTTCCTTCTTGCATGGGGATGGTGAATACAATGTCCTCTGCAAGTCATCATTTTAGGTTGTTGAAGGCTGCTCATTGGGATAAGCCTCAAGTCCAGAGGGCATTTTCCATTAACTGCATTATCGGCCAGACTACCTTGCTGTAGTCACATATGAATTGTTGGTAGAAATTGGTAAATCCAAGGAATAATTGAAGTTTCTTTTTCTTAGTGGATTCTAGCCATTCTATGATGCCAGCCATCTTGATCAGGTTCATTCAGATGCTCTCTTCACTAATGATGACCCTGAGGTACTTGGTTTATAGTACCTCAAACTCATATTTTTTGGCTTTGAGAAGCAGCTTGTGTTTCCTCATCAACACTAGTACCTGTTATACTAGATGTTGATGCTCTTCCTTTATTTTGGACATTATTAAGATATCATCCAGGTAAATCATGATCTTCTCAGTAATGATGAGGTCCTTGAATATGTCATTCATCATCCATTGGAAAGTAGCAGGTGAGTTTGTTAATCCAAAAAATATAATGGTGGGCTCAAACAACCCTTGATTAGTTCTGAAAGCAACCTTCCATTTGTCTCCTTCCTTGATTCAAACATTATTGTACCTCTATCAGATGTCAAGTTTAGTGTAATACTTGGTGCTTTGGAGTTTGTCCATTAACTCTGAGATGAGGGGTAGAGAGTACCAGTTTTTAATGGTCATTTCATTAAGTTTTCAATAGTCTTAAACCAGACAAAGCTTTCCATCCTTCTTCTTGACAAAGAAGAACAGTGATATCATGGGGGATTTGGAAGGTTGGATTCTCCTGCTGGAGAGGTTCTCCTCCAGAAATTTATTGAGTTCTTGCTGTTTGTTATTTCTGAGAGGGTAAAATTTGCAGTCAAGATTGGCATTGGCATTGGGGATAAGCTCAATTGCATGATCCCATGGTTTTGGGTCTGGTAGCTTATCAAAGCTCTCCTTCCCAAACAGGTCCTTAAAATTCCAGGCTCATTCAGGTACCATCTCTTCGAATATCCTTTCCTCCTTTTGGGCATTAGTCTTTACAGCTAGATCATTGGCATGATGCATGGCCTGAATGGATAGCTCTTGTTGGATGTCTATAGCCAATATAGTTTCTCTCTCCTCCATCTCTTTGTCCCACTAATCTTCTGGGTCCTCATCTAGTAACTCAAAGGAAAGTTTCCAGCATTTGCACCATGCAAAGGTTACATTGCCAGTCTTCCAATTGATCAGTGGGTTGTGCCTGATCAGCCAGTTGTGTCTAAGGAAGATTTCCTTGGATCCAAGGTCAGTTATGGCTAGATTGATTCATTCAGAGTGGTCTCTGATCATTAGCCTGAGTTCAACAAACTCTGTGATTGAGCCAGCTTGATTCTTGGTTCCATCAGCATTATAGACTGGAATAGAAGTGGCAGTGGATCAGGTTGGAAGATTGTGCTTGTTGATGAAAGCTCAATTGATTGAGCTTCCAGTGCACCTGCTATCTATCAGGATAGTGACTGCATGGCTAGCCCAGTTAGTGAGAGTTTTGATTTGGGCTTTAATCATTAGGTCTCACCCTGCAGTCTTGGTTTATCAGACAAACTGTTTTGGTCCTTTTAACTCATCAAGCTATTCAAGAGCTTGACATTGCTCTGCCTTCCTGATTCCTTCAATCATTTCATTGATGACTTCTTCAGTTTGGGCTCTGTATATCCAGTTTTTGAGCATGGCTTTCACCACTTTCTCAGTTGATGCTTCTTTGATAGCACACCAGGTCCATTTGGTATTAAATGGTTTGAGCCAAGTTTTAGGAATCTCTTCCTCTGTTCAGCCTATAGATGCTTGAGTCTTTGTGTCAGGTGGTTCTTTGGTGTGCAAGGTGTGAACAAGTGGTATATTCAAATGCACAGATGATTTATGCATAGAAGTAACTACAGAGGGGCTATCAGTCTGTCCAGCAGCTGCTCATAGCACACTATTTGATTCTTTGGCCAACCCAGTGGAATCACTCACTGGCTGGCCTCATCTTTTACCTCCTCCAGTTTCATTTTAGTGCTGAGTTCTTCTTCTTCCTTCTGGAGTTTGATGATTTGTGCCTGTATATCTTCTCGGATGTGCTTCTTCTTTAGGCAATCCTTTGCCATGTGGCCTTTTTGGCTACAGTTGAAACACTTGCCTTTTTTTTTTATCTGATCTATGTTTATTGGCTTCTCTGCCTCCATATAAGTTGTTTCTGTATGTGTCTTTTGTGCTCTGTAAGATAGCAAGATCATAGAAGATCCCTGTGATTTTTTGGCAGTTATCCCTAATGACTTATTCAGAGTTAGTGGAATCGATCTTTTTATGTAGTCTTACAGGGTTATTCGCTTTGCTTTCTGTCTTTATTGCTTCTTGTACATCTCAACAATCCTGTTCTTCCATTCATCATAGCTGACTGGTATCAGAGCTTTGATGCCAATTGCTGAGATCATCATGATATACAAGGAGAGGACTCCTCACTTGAGGGTCTCAACTATCTGGCCATCATTGGCCATGTCATCCCAAATGCCAGCCAACTTGGCAAGCCATTCCAGCTCATCAAAGTAGTCTATTGCTGTCTTATCTCTCATCTTGTACTCCTTGATCTTTTGTTTGTGTACTTCTTGCACTGCTGAGTCAATGAATTTGTCATATAACATTTGTTTAAAGACCAGCTATGAGGGGTACTGATAGTGCTCTTGAGTCAATGATTAAAAGTTTGGAGAGATGAGGATCCAGTTTTTGCCTTTTCTTTGAGATAAGAGGTAGCAAAGACAACTTTATTCATATCAGTTCCAAAGTAGCTGATATAAACTTTGAAGTATTGTTTGCAGTCAATGAGAAAGCGATCAATATTGTCAGAGGCTCTCTTGAAGAGGTGGAGTTTTTGGAGAAGATCAGGCTGGCATTGGAGAACTGCAGCATTGTTGGGCAATGAGCCCATTGGATTGAGCCATTCAGAGAACAGTAGTCATCACTATTCATTTGGCAGCCCTGAAAAAGAATGGAGAAAATTATCATCAGCCATGAGACTCTCTCATGGCACTTCTTCTTTTCATACTATTATTCTGTCTTTGACAGTAAAGCCCAGATAGACCACTTCAGAGTCATTCTGGACTGGTTTCTTTCCTTTCCCACTCTCTGTGGCCTGGTCAGATGGTGGCTATCCAGCAAAGGGTCATCAGACTGGTTGCTTCCACAGGTTCTAATAGGGGTCTCAGAGTTAAGGTCAGATTTGAGTTAGCTGAGATGCCATACTTCATACAGCTGAAGTGCAGAATGTATTCCTTGTTTTGGCACTTCAGATAGAGGGGTCAGAGTATGAATATTTGCTGTGGACTGATGGAGTCATATAAGTGGCTTGTTGTAGCATAATGAGTGGGGTCCACAGCATTGGTTGCACCAGTGGTGCTGGTTGATACTTCAGTATCTGCCATACCAGATCTTTAGGATGATTCTTGTTGTACTGTTTGGTGGTGTATGCTATAGCAGCATACCTTAGGATTTCTACTTGCTCATTAGGATCTGAATGCACATATAAAATTCCAAGGCATGATGCCAACCAGTTGGCATCCTGCCACAAAAAGTTTACTCCCTGTTTATACAGCTGCTGGTATTCCTCTGTTCATGTGTGCCATATTTCCTGTTCCAATGTTTCTTCATCTGTACTTTCTGCCCATATGTCAGCTAGTTCCTCTCCTGGGTGTGGTGGATCACTGCTCTCAGTTTCCTTGTCCCGTTCTTCTTCATTATCCTCTTCCTTGAGGAGGAAAGCAGCAGGTGGGTCATAGAAACTCTCTTCTTTCTCTGATGGTCATACTGTTCTTGCTGACCTGCTGCTCTTGCTGGGTGCTGAGCCCAGCAGTGGGGCCTGAGAAGTCTGATGCATCAAGATAGGTGGTTGTGGGCTGACTCCTAATGCTAGAGTCATACTGGTTTCCTCCTGCTGCTTGTGCCATCTCCACTCACTTGCAATAGAGATGAATGTTTCATTGGTGGTCATCATCAAGAAGTTGCCTGACCACTTGGCTTCCAAGAAAGCCTCAGAGGGCATGGGCAGGGATGTGGGCATTCTCAGGTACCCATAGTCCATAGTGTCTGAGGATAGACTTGTCATCCTTGAATGTTATGTCAGTGCTAGAAGTTCTTTGGAGAGGGGGATATTGGAGTGTTGGAGGGCATTCAGGGGTTCTTGAGGCATGGTCCCAGATTAGAGGAGCATTTCTGCTTTCTCCAACTTGGGTGCCATCAGCTCAGTGTTCTGGAGTTCTGCTACTGGCAGTGTTAGGCTTCCTGAAGACTGGAGTTGAGAGGGATTGGTCAGCTTATACTGGTGTGAGTATGCTGGTAACCTCTGGTCATAATCTATACCAGTTAGAGGTATCAGCTTCTTCCAGTTGGATTCTCTTGATTCTCTGCTGGACCTCTCTGTTTTATCAGTCATGCTTGGCTGCTGCTTGTTCTCTCCTTTGTTGGCTCCTTTCAATGAGCTGATCCTCAAGCTTGCTGCAGGCAACTAGTGAGTTGTTCCACTGTCTTTGCTCCTCCTGTTGGAGAGCCTGGTTATAGTCAAAGGGAACATTAAGGTCTCATGCTGGAAAAAGTCAGTGAATGATTTCATCATGGTTTTTCTGGTGTTGTCACTCATCTGTGAGTCACTCAGGGGAGGCCTGCCTCATCCCCATGCTAGTCCCAAGAGAGCAGGCAGAGGAGGAGGAGCTGTAAGGCTGGCCACAAGATGTCAGTGCACAGAATCTTAGAGCCATCCGAGTGGCATCAAGAGAATCTCAGGCACAGTTAGCAATCCCATAGGTCAGAGAGGTGGTGGGAGGGTCAAGGGAGGGAGACTCTCTAAAGAACCTCTCTGAGATGTTTTCATCTTCATGGTCAGGGGGTGAGATCCAAGGATTTCAGAATCCTGTGACCCAATGGTCACAGTTTTCACTGTTTGGTCACTGAGAGGGGTATTGTCTTCCCTCTTCTTCTTGACTATCCTCCTGATATAAGCTGCTATGCCTGGCTTCTGGTATGGTGACATGCTCTCTCCATGTTCAGGCATATAAAATTGCAAAAATTGCAAATACATGGACTGCATTCCAGTCCAGTAAGCATGTAACAGAAAATAGGACTAGAGTGCACAGAAACCTAGCTATCATAATGCTAAACTGAAGTAACAATAAGCAGAGTGCATGGCCTAGTAACAGACTAATACCAGAGGGGTTAGGCTGCATGTGAGGTCCCAGCACTTGGCCCTAAATGCACTAATACTATTACAAGAGGACATGCTAAAAATAAAAAGACTATGATCAAAATATGATCAGCAATCCTGATCACATTGATCAATGATGCACTGATGGAACATGCTTTAGAACAGGAAACTGAGACCCAAAGAAAGGTATCTGAATAACTGGGTGCTGAACAGAGAAATGACATGATGGCAACAAAGAAATAGATAAAGGAATATTACCCCAGGAATGAATAGTGCACATACTTATGGTGCCTTAGCATACATAACACAGCGAGGGACTCTGCATCATACTGAGAAATAGCACCTTTGGTGAGTCAGATGAAATGACTGGCTGGATACAGAGAAGCAGAACACAGCCATTGTAGCTGACTCCTGGCATGAGAGATAACCCCAGAGGTCTGGAACAGTTTACCATGGTCAGAGATATGTCACCAAGGCAAGATGAAAGTGAGCAGACTGGGCTAGGCCAGCTAGCCAAGGCCAGCTAGTGAGGAAACATTGTGCAGTCCTAGCCTAAAAGAGAATAAGCATGGCAACTGCAATATGCACACAAATAATACCTATGGGATCCAGTGAAGAGAATCTGAGCATGTGCAAGGTGAAAACAGATACAGTAGAGTGTTATTCACTGACCACACTCACACCAACACACACACAAAACTCTTAGTTCATGGGGAGATTATAATGCAATAAAAGTAGTCTTTAACAAATATAATTGTCTTCCTCAATGAGATCACAGTGTGTGAACAGTAATAGCATGCTTACAACAGTCCGAGGTCTCTCTGAGTCTCAAGGCTTTTTGTTTTATCAAAACAAGAGATGGCAACTGATGTTGCCAGGCCTCGAGGTAAAGGATACTGCAGCTCAATACAATATGTCGAAACACTCCCACAAAACTCTCAAATGGTTCCAAGCACAGCTCAGATCGATGCAAATCTCTAACACACACAATACACAACTCAAAGCTTCATGATCTAAGCAAAAACCAATCACAAATACATCCACAAGTGCCAAAGAGCACAGATCTCTGTTCACAAGCTTCCAAACCAATCATAGACCCACAGGATTCAAACCTATGCAATCCAGAGACACAAAACACAATAAAATCTCATTTGACAGACTAAAGGGTTTGAACCTCTGCCACCTGTAGCACCATGCATCACAAATACCTCAAAAACTCAAGATGATGTCCTTCAGACACTGCTCTCTTATTCTCAGGTTAGAGTGCAATCCAAAACCTCTTATCAAACAGGGCTTAAGTCTTTCACAAGCTTTGATACCTCACTTAGTTCTCACAGCTCTCTCAAGGATATTCAATAATAAGTTTATTCTCTCACCCAAAGTTACAAACACAAACCCAGAGCTAGAGTGCAAGGCTTTCTGTGCCTAATACACTGCAACTGTGGAGGTCGGAAACTTGATCTCTACTCATACAATACTGTATTTAAATACTCTACTAGAATACTTACTAATACAATCCTACTATGGTATCTTCAAAGTGCAGGACTTCATGCTGGTGACATGCCCTCTCTATGTTCAGGCATGTAAAATTGTGAAAATTGTGAATACATGGACTGCATTCCAGTCCAGTAAGCATGTAACAGAAATTAGGACTAGAGCACACAGAAACCTAGCTATCATAATGCTAAACTGAAATAACAATAAGCAGAGTGCATGGCCTAGTAACAGACTAATACCAGAGGGGTTAGACTGCATGTGAGGTCTCAGCACTTGGCCTTAAATGTGCCAATACTATTATAAGAGGACATGCTAAAAATAAAAAGACTATGATCAAAATATGATCAGCAATTCTAATCACATTGATCAAAGATGCATTGATGGAACATGCCTTAGAACAGAGAACTGAGACCCAAAGAAAGGTATCTGAGTAAATGGGTATTGAATGGAGAAATAGAATAATGATAACAAAGTAATAAGTAGAGGAATATTACTCCAGGAATGAATAGTGTGCATACTGCTCCAAGCCTTGCACACATACTTATGGTGCCTTAGCATGCATAACACAGTGAGGGACTCCACATCATACTGAGAAATGGCACCTTTGGTGAGTCAGATGGAATGATTGGCTAAATACAGGGAAACAGAATATAGCTATTGTGGCTGACTCCTGGCATGAGAGATAACTCCAGGGGTCTGGAACAGTTTACTGCTGTCAAAGATGTCACTGGAGAAATAAGAAAGCGAGCAGACCTGGTGAGGCCAGCTAGCCGATGTCAGCTAGCAAAGGAACAGTGGGCACAGTCCTTGCCCAGAAGAGAATAAGCATGGTGACTGTGATGTGCATGTGAATAATACCCATGGGATCTGGCATGGAATCCCACACTTTGAAGATACCATAGTAGGATTGTATTAGTAAGTATTCTAGTAGAGTATTTAAATACAGTATTGTATGAGTAGAGATCAAGTTTCCGACCTCCACAGTTGCAGTGTATTAGGCACAGAAAGCCTTGCACTCTAGCTCTGGGTTTGTGTTTGTAACTTTGGGTGAGAGAATAAACTTATTATTGAATATCCTTGAGAGAGCTGTGAGAACTAAGTGAGGTATCAAAGCTTGTGAAAGACTTAAGCCCTGTTTGATAAGAGGTTTTGGATTGCACTCTAACCTGAGAATAAGAGAGCAGTGTCTGAAAGACATCATCTTGAGTTTTTGAGGTATTTGTGATGCATGGTGCTACAGGTGGCAGAGGTTCAAACCCTTTAGTCTGTCAAATGAGATTTTATTGTGTTTTGTGTCTCTGGATTGCATAGGTTTGAATCCTGTGGGTCTATGATTGGTTTGGAAGCTTGTGAACAGAGATCTGTGCTCTTTGGCACTTGTGGATGTATTTGTGATTGGTTTTTGCTTAGATCATGAAGCTTTGAGTTGTGTATTGTGTGTGTTAGGGATTTGAGTTGATCTGAGCTGTGCTTGGGATGATTTTGAGAGTTTTGAAGGAGTGTTTTGACATATTATATCAAGCTGCAGTACCCTTTGCCTTAAGGCCCAGCAACACCAGTTGCTATCTCTTGTTTTGATAAAATGAAAAGCTTTGAGACTTAGAGAGACCTTGGACTGTTGTAAGTGCACTATTGCAGTTTACATGCTGTGATCTCAAAAGAAGAAGACAATTATATTTGTTGATTGCTACTTTTATTGCATTATAATCTCCCCATGAACTAAGAGTTTTCTGTGTGTGTTGGTGTGAGTGTGGTCAGTGGATAATGCTCTGCTGTATCCATTTTCACCTTGCATGCACTCAGATCCTCTTCAATGTACTTATTGTATATTTCTCAGTCTTTTGTGCCTATTGTCCTTGAGCATCACTACTATACAAAAAGGGTGACTATGCATTGTCAGGCAATGCTGTTGCATTGAAAGACAATGGCAGACTCAGCTATATGATGACTAAGCCTTTCCCATGGTCTTAAGTGCTTGCTTTGGTGCTCTGACTAAGCATAAATAGAGGTTAATCAAGAAAAAAGAATAAAGAAATAAGAAAAATTATAATGTTGTTTGTGCTATAAGGTCAAGAAGACAGTATGCTCATTTAACCAGAGAAGCAGTGCTGGCAGAGTTGTAGAAAATGCAGAGATTGCCACTGCTCTCTGGAAAATAAATGGCAACATGAAGAAGTTACAGAGCTAAATAGATGAACTTGCAAAGGAGGTAATAGGTCAAGTGGACAAGTTAGCAGAGAAGGTGGCAGATATCCATGGGACTGTAGAGAGGTTGCTGGATGACTATATGTCAGATATGGGGTCTCTGATAGACCTCATGTTCTCTGACTTAGAAGCTTGGGCAGTGGCTTATGCAGAGTTTCAGGATGTGAGAGAGTCAGAGGTGGAAAAATTGAAGAAGGCAATAGAAAGGCATCTAGATGAGGATATAACAGAGTTGAGAGAGATAGAGAAAAAGATGGACTCCAGCAGAGATGGGGTTGAAGCAAGTTCTTTGGATGTTGGTCCTTCTTTCTGAACAATTTATCTTGTTTCTTGTATTTTGTATGTTGTAGTGAATGGATGGGATCCAGCAGAGCCCAAAAAGAAAATGTAATTATTTTTCTGTTTTCAAGTTTGAATAGAAGTGGTAAGAGGTTAGAGGCAGTGGAAACTGGTGAGGCTGAGAGAACATCAAGTGAATCAGAAATTTGAAAAAAGAGCATTCAAGAGATAATCTTAGACAAAGATCCTGGTTTATCTGGGTATTAGTGGTGGAAGTCCTCAATGAATTCATTGGCAGAGAACTTGGAGGCTGGCAGCCAGGCAAATTCTTTGTCAGTACTTTTGTAGCCTAACCACTGAATCTTGTATAAGAGCAGGCAGCAGAATTGGTGATCCAGCTTAGAGTCAAGGATTTGAGCTATTTCATACAGTTCTTCCCTGTCTATTTCAACTGGAGGCAGTGGAGGTTGGGCTTAATTAGGGATGGTATTTTCTTCCATGGATTCCAGTTGTAAGATGTGAAAGACTGGGTGAATAGAGTGAAGGTCCAGTGGAAGTTTAAGAGTGAATGAATGAGAGCCAGATTGGACTAAGATCTTAAAAGGACCAAAGTATTTTTCAGAGAATTTTCTGGTCAGACAGTGATATGCATGGTATCAGGCTAGCCCTGAAATTGGCAAATTTTAAACAATATATTCACATAAGCTAAAGTCTGTATGGCTAGCCATTTAAGAGCTATAGCTGAGGCTCTGAGCTGATAGCTATGCTATGCTAAGAAGGCTAAGGATCAATGGGGACTTAGCCAAAACAACTTTGCACTGGGTTAATAACCTTGAAGTCAAAATTGGACTTAGAAGAATAATACCATCATGGCAAAATGCCAAGTCAATTTGGACTTAGAAATAGTACTATGTTTGAGCTAATTCTAAATGTCATCAGGGCTGATATACTATAGTCTAGCTCAGGAGTTTATTACCATAACTAGCAGTGAAGTACAAGATCCAGCTAACACCCAAACTAGGAGTAAAAAGCAAAGCAGAACTCATTAGCCTATGGCTAGCACATTGGATCTAATGCAAAATGCATGAGGTAAGGATTCCTCAGGCATAAATAATTAAAGAGGCACATAGTCCAGGGGATGAGCCACAACTGAAGAGCTCAGCTGTCTCAGATCACTGCAATCATTTGATTGAGATCAATAGTGAGTCTGGAAATAACAAATAGAACTATAAGATGATCAATTATATAGTAAATAATCATGGACTATAGAAACAGAGTGCCAGGAGAGTCTTGGATCATCTGAAAAGGATATATGTGGCATTCTAAGATGAGATAACATCTAATTTTGGGACTAGCCAAGCAAAATAAGTAATCAGACAAAATTATTTATAAATCCTGTATCAGTTAATTATGTATAAAAGCAGAATAAAGGAGGATCATGCAGGAGGTGACCCATTCCTGTGATTTAGGTGTTCTAGCCCTCAGTAGTTAGTCTCTGTATCAGTGGTTTTGTGTGTAACCTCAACTTGGATAGCTATTGTTACTAAGTCATCTGTATTGAATAAGAATTGAAGTCTTTATCAGACTTTGGATTTTGGCTTAATAAGAGTTTTAGCATCTGAGTATCAGTTCTCTGGTTTCAAGGATTACTAGCTAGCCACTGGTGCAGCTAGCTAAGCCTAAGTGCTTGAGAGATTTGATATTGAGTTTCAGTGTTTATTGGGTTTCAGAGTATTTTAAGTTAAGCTGAGCATCAAAGCTTCACATTTTAAGTCTCAATTCACATACTGTGTCTTATTCCTACCACCCTTGCAATTATTGCATCTTAAGACACAAACTAGCCTGGAATAAACTACCTTTATATCTTCATATTTGATTTGTCTGAGTCTATAGAGTGCTTCTATCATACTCAAACCACCCAAACTCATCTGTATTGGTGGTTATACATTGAGTGGTTAGGTGTTGGTGTTTGAGAGTTCATTTCTCATTTGTCTCTCTTAGTCACTTAGCCATTTTCCAACATATCAACAGGTGGTTTTGATGTGTTTGGAACTGAGATAAACCTTGTCACCCACTTTGAGTAGGAGCACTGAAATCTGATGCTTGTCCACTTGAGCCTTATAACAAGACTGGGCTTCAGAAATTTCATCCTTTAGTACTTGATAGAGCTTATCAAGGTTGACTGCAAAGTCTCAGGCCTGAGCAGAAGCAATGTCCCATTCAGGATGAACAATGATATTAGGGTGGTAACTCTTGTTAGTAAAGAATGAGAAGATTCTGATAGAGGTGTTAGAAGCATTGTTATAGGCAAACTCAGCAATGGGTAAGAGAGTGTCCCAATTGTCTTATTGGTAGAAGCAGTAGATGCAAGTGTATTGTTTCAGCATTTGGATTACATGTTTGGTTTGTCTATTGGTCTCTGGGTGGTAACTAAAAGTAAAGTGGAGTTTCATGTCAAGAGCTGTAGCTAGGGTGCAAGTAAACTGGGAAATGAATTTGAAGCTGTGGTTGAAGGTGATATAGCTGGGTACTCTATGCTTGGAGAAGACATGGATAACAAAAAGTTGGGCAAGTTCTGCAGAGTTGATGGTGTCATAAGTGGAAATGAAGATGGCTTCCTTGCTAGCCTAGTAAATGACTACTGGAATGGCAATGAATCCATTGGAGTCTGGTAGTTGTTCAATGAAATCTATGGAAATGGAATTCCATGGCTATTTGGAAACTGGTAGAGGTTTGAGCAACCTATAGGAGTGGTGTCTAGGTGTCTTGTTGTGCTCACAAACTGTGCATGACTTAATATAGTGTCAAACATATTTATGCATCTTTGGCCAGATATAAGTCTGCTAAACTAGCTCTAATGTCCAGTTTTGACTAAAGTGGCCTGCCAGAATATGGTCATGATTGTTCTGTAGTATATAGAGATAGAGATCTCTGGTATCTGAAACATAAATGTGGCCTTCAAAGTGAAGGATATCAGATTTATCAATAGACCACTGAGAGGAAGAGGATTCAGAAGCAGATTTGGTCTGATAGAGGCTGTCAGATGACATAGAGTCAGAGAATGGTGCTTATTTGATATTGATGTAGAGCTTGTCAATATCCAAGATAGCACTAGCTTAGAGGATAGGGCCTTCAAGATAGGTTGCACAGAGTGATGCAGAGAGTTGTTCTTGGGTGAAAACAGGTCAGAAATTGTGGTGATTGACTTAAGCATATTGGCTATCTCCCTCTTTAGGGTAGATGTCTCACTGTCTAATGAGTGCATCCAGTTTCCCACCAAGTTTCCTTGGGCAGAACTGGATTAATAGATTGAACTGAGATAGGTATTCAGATCAGCAGACCTGTCAGCAGGTCAGAATCTTAATAGTGGCAAAGTATTCAAGATTTTTGTGGTCTGTTATAATATTGATGGAGTCCATGGAGCCTTTAAGGTAGTGATGCCAATGTTTAAAAACTTCAAAAAGAGCCAGAAGCTCTTTATCATGGGTATTGTAGTTGAGTTCAGCATTGTAGAGGCTTCAGGAGCAGAAAGTGATGAGGTGAATTTTGCCATCTTCTAGATAGATAGAGAGGATGGCTGCAATCATGTAGTCAGAGGCATTGATCTTCACCATTATCCTTTGATTAGGAATCCAGTGGGTAAGGATGGGGGCATGTGTGAAGGCCTGTTTTAACTCATTGATGGTAGCCATGCATTTGTCATCAAATTTTCATGGAATTCCTTTGTAGGTGAGTTGTGTAAGAGGAATAACAAAATTGCTATATTTGTGTATAAAGTGATAGTAGAAGTTGGCAAAGCCAAGAAAAGATTGGATGTCCTTGACTTTTCATGGCATCAGCCAGTCAACAATGGCCTTGCCTTTTTCTTCAGACATGTGAAGTCCTTTGGATGATAAGATGTAGCCTAGATATTCCACAGTGTCTCAGTTGAATTCACATTTAGAGACTTTCCAGTAGAGTTCATTAGCTCTAAGTCTGCATAAGACTTCATGAATATGTTTCTGGTGATCTTCTGGGTTGTTAGAATATATGAGGATGTTGTTGAGATAGACTACTACTGATATGTTGAGCATGTCAGAGAATATATCATTCACAAAATGTTAGAATGCTGCTAGAGCATTTGTGAGGCCAAAAGGCATGACACACCATTCAAAAGAACTGTAGCAGGTCTGGAAGGCTGTTTTCCATTCATTGTCTTTTGCTATGTGAACAAGATAGTAGGCATGTTGAAGATCAAGCTTAGTGTAGATGTGCATGGAGTGAGCAGAGTCAAGGAGATCAGAAATGAGGAGAAGAGAGTAGTGATTCTTCTTAGAGATTTTGTTTAGGCTGCAGTAGTCAATGCAAAGTCAGAGTTCACCAGTCTTCTTCTTGACAAACAGGATCAGAGCCTCTTGTGGAGAGTGAGATGGAGTAATAAACTCATTGCACATATTATCATCAATAAACTCTTGTAGGGCCTTAAGTTCAGATTCTGAGAGAGAATAAATAGGTTCAAGTAGTAGAGATGTTTCTTCCTCAAGGTTGATTTTGAGGTCATATAGCCTGTGTTTAGATAGGTTTTTAGAGAGGATATTGCTGAAGACATCTGCAAAATCATGGTACTCTACTGGCACTAGTAAAAGATCTGTCAGTTCCACAGATATGGCTTTGGCTCCAATATTAGACAAGAAAGACTGCAGTATGAACTGCTGAGTGTCTTCTTCTGCACTGGCTTAGACAAATGCAGCAGCAGATATGATGGAGATCTTTGGATGTGCTTTTGTAGTAAAAGACTCTGAGGGAAAATAGGAATAGATGGCTTCATGTAGGAATGGAGCCCACCAGTTATCCAGAGGAGATTTAGAATGGAGTGAAGTCTCAAAGATTGGACTGGTGGAGTCTGGTGGGTGCAGAAGTCCTAAAATTGAGCTGAAAGGCTTAAAAAGGGATGAACTGTTGTCCTGTGAGCATGGAAGTCCTGTGGTGAAGAGGATCTGAGCACACACAAGGTGAAAATGGATACAGCAGAGTGTTATCCACTGACCACACTCACACCAACACATAAAACTCTTAGTTTGTGGAGGAATTATAATGCAGTAAAAATAGCAATCAACAAATATAATTGTCTTCTTTAATGAGATCACAGCACATGAACAGTAATAGCATGCTTACAACAGTCCAAGGTCTCTCTAAGTCTCAAAGCTTTTTGTTTTATCAAAACAAGAGGTGGCAACTAGTGTTGCCAGGCCTCAAGGCAAAAAGTACTGCAGCTTAATACAATACATCGAAACACTCCTTCAAAACTCTCAAATGGTCCTAAGCACAGCTCAGATCAACTCAAATCCCTAACACACACAATACACAACTCAAAGCTTCACACTCTAAGCAAAAACCAATCACAAACACATCCACAAGTGACAAAAAGCACAGATCTCTGTTCACAAGTTTCCAAACCAATCATAGACCCACAGGATTCAAACCTATGTGATCCAGAGACACAAAACACAATAAAACCCCATCCAATAGACCAAAGGGTTTGAATCTCTGCCACCTGTAGTACCACACATCACAAATACCTCAAAAACTCAAGATGATGCTCTTTAGACACCACTCTCTTATTCTCAGGTTAGAGCATAATCTAAAACCTCTTATTGAATCAGGCTTAAGTCCTTTACAAGCTTCAATGCCTCACTTAGTTCTTATAGCTCTCTCTTAAGATGTTCAATAATATGTTTATTCTCTTGCCCAAAGTTACAAACACAAATCCAGAGCTAGAGTGCAAGGCTTTCTGTGCCCAATACACTACAACTGTGAGGGTTGGAAACTTTTTTCTCTACTCATACAATACTGTATTTAAATACTCTACTATGATACTTACTAATACAATCCTACTATAATATGTTCAAAGTGTGGGACTCCATGCCAGGTCCTGTGGGTACTATTCATGCATGTATTGCAGTTGCCATGCTTATTTGCTTCTGGGCCAGGACTGCACAATGTTTCCTCACTTAGCTGACCTCAGCTAGTTGGCCTAGCCAGATCTGCTCACTTTCTTCTTGTCTCAATGACACATCTCTGACAGTGGTAGACTGTTCTGGACCCCCAGAGTTATCTCTTATGTCTGGAGTCAGCCACAATAGTTATGTTCTCTTTTCCAGTATCTCAATATTCTCTCCAGCACATAAAATGCACTGCTTCTGACCTAGCATGTATCAATTAACTTTCCCAATATGATATATATCATACTGCAGTATGATGCAGAGTTCTGTGCTGTGTTAAATGCACTAAAGCACCATAAGTATGTGTGCAAGTCTCTGAGCAGTACATATGCTATTCATCTCTGAGAGTAGTATTCCTCTACCTATCCCCTTGTTGCTATCATTGCATCTCTCTATTCAGCACCCAGTTATTCAAATACCTTTCTTTGGGTCCCAGATCTCTGTTCTAAAGCATGTTTCATCAGTGCATCATTGATTAATGTGATCAGGATTGCCAATCATATTTTGATCATATTCTTTTTATTTTTAGCATGCCCTCTTGTAATGGTATTGGTGCATCTAGGGCCAAGTGCTAGGACCTCACATGCAGTCTAACCCCTCTGGCATTTGTCTGCTACTAGACCATGCACTCTGCTCCTTGTTACTTCAGTTTAGCCTCATGATAGCTAGGTTTCTGTGCACTCTTATTCTATTCTTAGTTACATGCTTACTAGACTGAAATGTAGTCCATGTATTCTCAATTTTCACAATTTTACATGCTTGAACATGGAGAGGACATGTCAGCAGATGCAGTGGAGGCTGTAGAATTGGTTGGAGTGAGATTCTGGTAGCTTGAGCAGAAGACAATACTGTTCTCAGCCCAGTCAATCAGTGGATTGTAGCAGGAGAGCCAGTTGTATTCTAGGACAAGATTGCAAGATGAATTCAGATGAGTGATATAAAAGTTGATGAGAAAGGTATCTCTAGAAGGAAAACAGATAGGAATAGTTGCAATTTGAAATATGCAGCTTCCAACAGAGCCATCAAATAATTGGAGTTGCACACTAGAGATGGTTTTAATAAGAATATCATTGGCAGCTACATACTTAATGTTAATAAAGCAGTGGCTAAAACCAGAATTGATAAGAGCAAGAAAATACAGAATGATAGAAGCTGGAGACCTGTTGGGTTCTGTATTAGATAGTAATTCTGCTAAAAGCAGAAGATAGAAGGATTGGCTGGAAAGAGATATTGCATTGAGAGTAATGACCTTTAGTGTGCAAATAGAGTTAACACAACCCTGAACTCACATGGAGAGAACAGGGTTGCTTCCTAGTTTTTCAACTCCATTGAAGCCAGTTCCTTAGGAGCAGTGTCTACTTCAGCTGCATGACTCTTGGTGGAGGCTGCAGTCTTCTGTTTGTTACAATCCTTGGTCTTGTGTTTAGCCTCACAGAACATGCAAAGATTGTCCTGATGCTAGCAGTCTTTTTCTTTCTGAGTAAGACTGCCATCTTTGCCTAGTTTATCAGCATAGAGCTTAGGAGTGGTGGATTTTGGTGTAGAGCTGGAGTCAAAGGAAGGAGAGTTGGACTCCTTGGATTTAGAGTTAGAGAATTAGTTGGAGGTCTTATTGTCCCAGTTTTCATGGGCAATTTCAGTCTTCTGGATCCAGTAGCAAGCATCAAGTTCTTGGGTGAGGAAGCACATGTCATAGAGGTTGTTTGGCTTCCCATGGTGAGCTATATTATCCTTGATGTGAGTGCAAAGACCATGGTAGAAGACAGTAGAGAGAGTTGTCTCTATATCTGATTTGTGAGGCATACTGATTGAATTGGACTATATACTTTATGATCTGATCTCCATTATATATCTGAAGATGCTCTAATGCATTTTTGGTATCTCTAATAGCATCAAAGAGGCTGAAGTTGCTATGAAGCTCATCCAAGAAGGCTGTATAGAAAAACTGCCAGGCCAGCAGATTTCATAAGTTGAGATTAAGAATGTCTAGCTCAAACCAGCCAAGTGTGATGCTGGCCAGGAAAGAGATAGCATAGTTGATCTTGCTGGGATCCATTGTAAATGTGGTAGGTCTGTCATTAAAGTTTAACTAAAGAGAGATGATGAAGGCCTTCAGTTTGTGAGAGTCAGAGCTATCAAAGAGTTCTGGTTTCTTGATCTTGGTGCAGATAGTGGCTGACTTAGGGTTATTGAGAGAAGTGGAGACTCCTTGTAGCAGATTCATGAATTCTAGGAATATATTTTGCTAGTTTGGATTGTTGCTTCCTGTGAGGCTATTGAGACCATCTGGTCCTTCTAATCTCTCTGGCCCATCTGATCCATCTGGGAAGAGGTTTGGTGGGTTACCACCTGGTCTCCAGTGGATAGGAGTATAAGTAGGAGTGTCTTCACTTCTATCCTCTGAGTCTGGGCTGTCTGAACTCTCCTGCATGTTGCCCAGGAATAAGGGGTCTGTCAAAGAGTCACTTTGAGTGCCATACATTGTGCTAGCCTGTCAGGCTCCATTGGTTGGAATGCTAATGGTGTCAAAAGGGTTAGGGGAGTCATCATAGTTAGATTAGTGAGTAATGAAGCTAGAGTGGCTGTAGGTTTCCTTATAGCAGGATTGTCCTTTACTGGAGGCTGATATGAAGAGGCCTGATTGTTCCTTTGAGATAGAGGCTAGGATGTCTTTTATGAAAAACATGTTGGAATAGCTAAGCTGAGTTTGTTTGAGATTGGCTTCTGTGAGTTAGATGAATGTGGTGGACATGATAAAATTTTTTTGACTCAAGGGTTTGAGTTTGAATATACTGTTAGGAACATGCCAATTGATTGAGCTTGAGTGCATGCATGGATACTGGCAGAGTGCATAGGCATCAATGAAGCTATTAGCAATGTCACTCTTGAGTCAAGGCCCAAGGACTTGGATTGACAGAACAGAGTTCCATTGGAGAAGTGAAGAGAGATATCCTTTAGAGTGGAATCCAATGGATGAGATAAAGAGGAGCTGAAGTGAGCACCAAGTGTAGATGGCTATCCAAGTTGATATTCAAACTGAGTAATTACAATGATTATATATAGTTTATATATTATTGGTAGTTAATTCTAAGTTGAAGTCTATTGGCTTCTGGTGTCAATTGTTTGCTATCATTTTCAGAGTCTAGATAGTACAATGTAAAATATGGATGTAAAATAGTAATGATAAAATAAAATTAATAGTTAATAGGAAATAAGCAGAGTCCAGTGGAACTTGGCTATTAAATTTGTGGTTGGTTGAAGTGATGTGGAGGCTGATAGCATGCATGTAACAAAGGCCAAGAAGTGCAAATTTGAAGTATTGAAAACAGAGTACTTGAGTGTTATTATTAGTGAAAGAAGCATTTGGATAGATCTAGTGAAAGTGGCAGAGATAATGGAGTGACCAACACTGATAAAAAAGAAGAAACTATAATCATTCCTTGGTTTCACAAACTTCTACTGCTGGTTTATCAGGGACTATAGTAAGATCATCCAATCAATGACCCAACTCACAGTTATGTGCTTGATAATAGCTAAGTAACTAAGAGAGGCGAATGAGGAATGAACTCTCAAACACCAACACCTAACCACTCAATACACAATCACCAAATACAGTTGAGGTCAGTTGTTTTGAGTATGATAGAAGCACTCTTGCAGTCTTAAATAAAATCAAAGAAACAGTCAATAAAGACAGTTATTCAACTTTATCTTGCTTTCAAAGATGCAATACTCATGAGAGTAGTTTATAGCAATGTTTAAGTATAATTAGGACTTAGAATCAATGCACAATTGCGCTCCAAATCAACTTAGAATATTCCAAAACCCAATGAACTCTGAAACCCAAATACTAAGTCTATTATGCACTTAGGCTTGACTAGCTGCACTCTTGGCTGGCTAGCAGTTCTCAAAACTGAAGAACTTGTATTCTGATGCTGAAACCCTTATAGTTTAGAACCCAAATTAATCCAAAATCTAAAATACAGTTATTATTCCAATCCAATCCTCTCTAAGTGACAAAGCAACTTAAATAAATCACTAAGTTGAAGCAGAACTCAAAATCCATTGTCCCAGGGACTAGCTACAGTGGGCTAGAAGGCCTGAATGTGGGGTTGGGTCGCTTGCTTGCTATTTTCCCCCCTTCCCTTATACATCAACAACAGGTATAGAATCTATAAATAAAGTGTTAAAATAATATTTCTCCTGTTTGAAGTGGAACCATGCCATTATTCCAGATTGATGGTGCTTCTGGACTCTCCTAGGCCTTCTCAGACCCACCTGGCCACTGCACAGCTTTATTTTAAGTCTACAGTGCCTGTGGATACTTAACTCCTATCTGTCTACTCAGAGTTTTAATTTTCTGAGTTATTCTTAGTAGCTCAATTGATCAGGCTTGGTCAACTGGTTCTATCCACTCTATTTCTCTCAATTCTACATCTCTTAGGTCATCTGATACTTAGAAAATTCTGACTTAGGCATTTGGGTCAAAACTCAGAGTGCTAGCCACAGATTATTGGGTCTCTCTTCTTACTGCTCCTGGATGATGCTGTCTTTACTCAATACTCCACAACTGGCTATGGTATTATACCCCTAGCTGTCTTAGAATATACTCATCTTAATAGCATGTAGAATTGGCCCTATTTGAAGTACTGTTTCTAAGTCCAACTTAGACTTAGTATTTTCTAAGATGTGATGTAGAACTTTTCTAAGTTCAAATCTGACTTAGGATTTTTATTCTTATGCCATGCTATTTTACAAAGTCCCTTTTGGACTTAGTATTGGTGACTAGCATGACTATCAGCTTAGAGCCTCAGCCATAGTCCTCTACTGGCTAATGGTCCTTAGTTACTAGCATATTCTAATGCATTATGCAGAATTCATAAATTATAGAGCTGGACATGTATCCAGCATATCAATGAAAAATGCTCCCTGGACATGAGGTCCCTTCCAGCAGACCACATTTGAAGACCTAAAGTGATAACTAGCAAAGGATATAGTATTAGCCATACCAATAGACTAAGAGTGATTCTAAATGGAGGCCAATTTGAGTGAAGGAGTGATAGGAGCTGTACTGTCTCAGGAGCAAGACAGGAAGTGGTGACTGGTTGTCTTTCTCTCCAAGGCACTGACCATGATGGAGTGCAACTATGAAATATATGATAAGAAACTCCTAGCAATCATGCTTGCCTTTGCAGAATGATGACATTACCTCATTAGAGTGATTCAAACCTTTGAGAGATGGACAGATCATCAGAATCTTTGATATTTCTGATCCCCTCAGAAACTTAACTGCTGACAAGCCCACTGGGTTACTGAACTTTTGAAATACCAGTATATGCTACACCACAAAGCCAGGACAGCAAATAGGAAGGCTGACTTGTTGAGCAGGCAGATAGACCATAACCAGAGAGGGGAGGATAATGATGGGGTGGTTGTTATGATTTTTTCCTCCTTTTTCCCTTATTCCCCCTATTTATGCTTAGTCATAAAGGCACAAGACCGTGGGAAAGGCGTAGCCACAATAACCCGCCGCCCAATAAACAAAGATCAGAAACACACAATCGCCCTTTTATGTACAGTAACGATGCTCAAGGACAACGGGCACCATGGACACAGACACACATAATAGGTAGCGATATAATTAGGAACGATAGCACAGTATTTAAGGAGTAGCGCTCTTGCTGGAGAAACCCCAGCTTCGAGCTAAAGTTTATATTCATACCATTCTACTCTCGAGCCACTTCGTGGCCTTGTGACACACCAAGTCGATAACATCATAAGTGGATTCAGGTGATCCCTTAAAGTGCGAAGGGACATCTGTCTATCACGTATTGTCTTGTCACGTGTCGCTTGGGCTTAACAATTAGCTCGAAGCTTTCACCTTCCCTTTCTCAAGCCCAATTGTGCTGAGAAACCGAATGCTGCCAGCAACAACCGCAGACCTAAATCACGACTTCTTTGAGTTGATAGCTTCCATCATCGGAACATTACTCGGTCTTCTAGCCATCATCACCCTTTGCCGTGGACGACAATCAGTAACAGCTTGGATAGTCAGGCACTACCAAGCCTTCCAGCAGGTACAAAGAATTCTACGAAACGTAACCCCCGACCTCCCCTTCCATGACATCCCCCCCTCCATCAGAACGTCCTTCTTCCCGCAAGGGCGACCCTTATCAGAAACCCAGAATAACGACTCGGATACAAGGAGCCTTCATGAGGAAGAAGGATCCCAGTACCCCCCTTGACGAGACAGCAGAGACCACCACTCTGCGTTCACAGGATTCCGGAACCCATGGACGACGAACGTCACTCAGGAGCCCGCAGAGGTCTCCAACTACGTCACTCCAGCAGGTTCCCCTGAGCATCCTGCCTCCCCAATTCCCTCAGGGATTGGAAACCGTGCTCGGGACTCCCTTGATGCCACTCAGATGGCTACGAGATCCTGCCAAAGCCATAACTCCCCCAGAACCCCCCCGCGACCCCCACCGAGCCCAACTCCGGCTCCAGCCAGTCCGTCAGTAGAATGGGGGTCGAGGACCCATACAGAAGGACCATCCACCCTGACTACGCAAACGCGGAGATTGCCATCTCCACAGCCGGGGACCCCTATCGACATCTCCATGTGGGCAGCGAGCCCGAGGTTGGGACGGCCAGCGAGCGAGGGAGGGCAGCCCGGTGACATGCCCTCTCCTCGTTCAGGCATGTAAAATTGTGAAAATTGCGAATACATGGGC
>NW_025064903.1:333360-334460 GCF_019112545.1 Guyanagaster necrorhizus
ATACTACTTTATCGCATTATAATCCCCCCACGAACTAAGAGTTTTGTGTGTGTGTTGGTGTGAGTGTGGTCAGTGGATAACGCTCTGCTGTATCCATTTTCACCTTGCGCGCACTCAGGTTCTCTTCACCGGGACAGAATTATTCACTGCATATTCCCAGATTGGGACCTCACGGTCCCCTTTGATTACAATGAGGCAGTACAGCAGCAGCAGCAGAACCAAGCCCGGCAGAAGGAGATTAGGCGAACCCAGGAAGAGCTCGCTGATTTCGTCCGAGAAGAGGCCCGAGAGCAGTACGAAGCCGCAGAATATGACAGACAAGGGAGAGCCCAAAGAAGAAGGGAGGAGATCGAAAGAATGGGGTCAGCCTCCCCCAGAGAGTATGCACCCCGTACCGAGGAAGGATCTCCCTTCAGGGAGCCTGACTCAGAAGATGACCCATGGACAGGACCCGCCAGCATCGTCAGCTGGGACGAGGCCATTAGACGAGGAAGGGCAGCGGAACCCCGACCCGTCATCCTCGAATATCCCACCCGCACCGATACCATCTCCTCAAACACCGACTCCGTACTTGGAGCCTACAGGCTCCGAGTACCCGACAATGCCCACGTCTCCGACCGGGCTCTCCAGCGATTCCTGGGCAGCAGGGTCACTCGACAGTTCCTCAATCCCGAGTTTCAGCGAAACTTCAGCAGCTATAGCTGAGAACTGGAGGAGACGAGAGCATGAGGAGGAATGCGCTATAGCCAGCATCCGAACCGACGACTGAGAGGCTGCCAGGCCCAGTACTCAGGTCAATGGAAGGGTCCCCAATGACCCTTCGTCCAGTCATGCCATCCATTTACGACCCGCCCGTCAGTTCCCTCCTCGAGGAAGGGGACAGCAGGGACGAGGGTGACGAGGAGGACGAGGAGGACAGTGATGACCCATACCAACGACGACTAGAACGAGCAGGAGAGGACACAGACGAAGAAGCGTTGAGAGAGGAACTGGAGAGGGCAAGGAGCAGGGAGTATCAGGAGCTGTACGAGCAGGGGAGAAACTTTTTATGGCGGTGACACGCCCTCTCCTCGTTCAGGCATGTAAAATTGTGAAAATTG
>NW_025064903.1:336260-367629 GCF_019112545.1 Guyanagaster necrorhizus
GCTCTGCTGTATCCGTTTTCACCTTGCGCGCACTCAGGTACTCTTCAGCGGGACACGTGCTGGCAAGCAACGCCCCTGGGACTGGAATATCGGTATGCAGAACAAACTGAAAAAGAAAAAATCTTGCAGTACACCGCGACCGAATACGCATGGGGAGAGTATAGCCGGCGGCACCCAGAAGACCCGCTCACGCCGATACCCCCATATCAAAACTTAAACAAGCCAAAGCTACCGGCACCAATGCCGCGCACCCCCTCTGTCCTGCCAAGACGAGCCGTCTATGTTGCCCCTTCAATTCGGAAATGGGCCGACGAGAGCCTCTCAACCCAAAGTATGGCCTCTCGGCTCCTCCAGTCAAGGAACCGCCCGGCATTCTCAGCCACCGAAACCCGAAACCCCTGGACTGGCAAGGGAAGCCGGCTCCTCGGGGGACAACCACCCCCGGACCAAGCCGAATCGAGCGGAAAGGAGCCCATTCGAGATGACCCCGAGGCGGTCCACCTTGGGTTTACAGTGCGGGATGAGGTCATTGTCTGCATTGAGGCTCCAAAAGGGAGTCCAGTCGCCGACGACCAATCGTTACACTCATTCCCAGGGCCACCAGCAGAATGGAAACAACCGCCGTTCGACGGATGGCCCAACCCGATGGGCGTGCTACCCCACAACGCCAATGTCCTGCAATGCCATCCCGATCTCCTCCGAAAGCCCCGCCCCTTTAAAGGGGTTTCAGACGACATCGACCGCTTCCTCGTCGATTGTGAACAATACTTCGAGGTATACGTCGGATATATTGGGACCGACATGAATAAAGTTGCATTCGCCACCTCCTACCTAGAAGACAAGGCCAAGACTTGGTGGATCCTGATCTCCCCGAACTTCCGATCCACCAGCAGGGAACACTACCGATATCCCTCATGGCCGGTGTTCAAACGAATGCTAAACGACAAATTCATTGATCCTGCGGTACAAGAAGTACATAAACAGAAGATCAAGGAATACAAGATGGGAGATAAGGCAGCGACGGACTACTTCGATGAGCTGGAGAGTCGCCAAGCTTGCAGGAATTCGGGACGACACAGCAAATGATGGAAGGATGGTAGAAGCGCTTAAGCGAGGGGTCCCCTCCTTGTACCTCATGATGATCTCGGCCATGGGCGTCAAAATGCTGATGCCCGTCGGCTACGATGAATGGAAGGAAAGGATCGTCGAGATGTACAAGGAGCGACAAAGGCAGAAAGCGGAGGCATCCACTCTACAGGAGTACTCCAAGAAACCAACCCCGCCAACCCCGAACAAGCTGGGGCAAACTGCCGGAAAATCATCAGGACCCGCTCAGATGCCCAGCTACGGGAGCCAGAAGACGGGGACAGGAACGACTTATACCGGGACCAGCAAACCTATGGACATCGACCGAATGAAGAAAGAAGGGAAGTGTTTCAATTGCGGGCTCAAAGGCCATATGGCCAAGGATTGCCCAAAAAAGAAACGAACACGTGAAGACATCAGGGCACAGATAGCCGAGCTTCAAAAGGAAGACGAGGAGCTCAGAAAGGAAACGAAGATCGAGGAGGTAAAAGAGGGGGCCGACCAGTGAACGACTCCACTGGATCGGCCAAAGGACTTTATGGTGTGCAGGACTCAACCGTTGTACAGACTCATAATGCTTCTGTAGTACCGAAAACACATTTGAATATACCCACGATTAGTAACGCACATCTGAGAGAGTTGAAAATAAAAACTCAAACGCCTATGGGCCGAACAGGGGCAGAGAGCCCCAAAGCTTGGCTCAAACCGTTCGAAACCGAGTGGACCTGGCAGACCATCAAAGAAGCAGGAAGCGAGGAAGCAGCTAAAGCCACATTGAAAGGATGGATACATCGAATCAGAACGGGAGAAGTCACCATAGATGTCGTTCAGGGGCTACGAAAGGCCGAGCAGAGCCAGGCCTTGGAATGGTTAGACAAGCTAAAAGGACCACAAAAGTTCGTCCGACGGACCAAAACTCCTGGCCGCGATTTAACCACCAAAGCCCAAATCGAGACCTTGACCAATCGGTCAAAATACTCAGTAACAGCCCTGATCGACAGCGGATGTACCGGCAGCTCCATCAACCGGACTTTTGTCCAACAGCACCACCTGCCCACCAGATCCACCGCTGCACCCATTCTGGTATACAATGCCAATGGAACAAAAAACCAAGCCGGATCAATCACGGAATACGTAGAACTCCGACTAACCATCGGGGATCATTCCGAGAGGATCGACTTGGCTGTAATGGACCTTGGGACCAAGGAACTTTTCCTTGGCCATGATTGGCTTATCCAACATAATCCGCTAATCAATTGGAAGACCGGATGGCTTACTTTCGCCCGGTGCAGATGTCGGAAGATTCCATACGAATTGCCAGACGAAGACCCAGAAGACAGATGAGATGAAGAAATGGAGGATGGGGAGACCATTTTGGCAGTCGACCTGCAGGAGGAAATCCACATTTGGGCGATGCATCATGCCAATGACCTGGCAGCCAGGGCCAACGAGGGGAAGGAGGAGAAAACCTTCGAGGAACTCGTACCAGAGTGGGCACATGACTTCCATGACCTCTTCGAAAAAGAAAGCTTTGACGAGTTGCCGTGCCCAAAGCCTTGGGACCACGCCATCGAGTTGACCCCCAATGCGAACGCAAACCTAGATTGCAAAACTTATCCCCTCAGCAATCAGGAGCAACAGGAGCTTGATAAATTCCTCGACGAAAACCTGTCTTCGGGACAGATCCGACCGTCCAAATCCCCCATGGCCTCTCCCTTCTTCTTTGTAAAAAAAAAGGACGGCAAGCTACGTCCTGTACAGGACTATCGAAAGCTAAACGAGATGACTATCAAGAACCGGTACCCACTACCCCTAATCTCTGAGTTGATGGACAAACTCCGAGGGGCTAAATACTACACCAAACTTGATGTCCATTGGGGGTACAATAACGTCCGAATTAAAGAAGGAGACGAGTGGAAGGCAGCATTCCGAACTAACCGGGGACTCTTCGAACCAACAGTAATGTTCTTTGGTTTAACAAACTCCCTGGCTACCTTCCAATAGATGATGAACGATATATTCAAAGACCTCATCACCACCGGGAAGGTTACCATTTACTTGGACGACATCCTCATCATGTCCAAGACGAACGAGGAACACCGCAGACTGGTCCGCCAGGTACTCGCACTCATGAGGAAGCACAAGTTATTCCTTAAAGCGGAACAATGCGAGTTCGAAGTACAAAAAACCGAGTACCTTGGAGTAATCATCAGTGAAGGAAGCATTCAAATGGACCCGATCAAGATTGCGGGAGTAGTAGAATGGCCCACACCTACCAAAAAGAAGGAGCTACAGTCCTTCCTGGGCTTCACCAACTTCTATCGAAGATTCATATGCGACTACAGTAAAGTCATACGCCCCATGACACAGCTCACCGGCAACGCCCTGTGGGGATGGAGATCTTCCCAACAGCATGCATTCGAAGATCTAAAGCGACAGCTGGCAGAAGATGTAATTCTCGCCATACCATTGCAGGACGGCAAGTTCCGAGTGGAAGCCGACTCGAGCGAGGGGGCCATCAGCGCCGTACTATCGCAAGAGCAGGAGGGGAGGTGGCGACCCGTCGCCTTCCTCTCCAAAGCCCTGACAGTAACGGAAAGAAACTATGAAATATATGACAAGGAATTACTAGCAATAATGCTCGCCTTGGAAGAATGGCAGCATTACCTGATCGGAGCAGCCGAGACCTTCGAGGTGTGAACAGACCATCAGAATCTCAGATACTTTCGACAACTGCAAAAGCTAAATCGCCGCCAAGCCCGATGGGTCACCGAGCTTGCTCAATATGAGTATACACTACACTACAAAGCCGGAGTCGCCAACAAAAAGGCCGATCTCCTCTCCTGCCGAGCAGACCATGACCAAGGCAGTAGCGACAATGAAGGCGTCGTCATTCTTCGACCCGAACACTTCTGAGCAATGATAATGCCCACAGAGGAAGAAATACATGAGCGCATTAAAAGTGCAACTCGAGATACACACCAATGGGACCAAAGAATCGCCGCCTCGCTCAATCATGAGTGGGGACTAACAAAGAAAGAAGGGATGATCTATTATGATGGAAGGATCTATATTCCATGAGTTCAAAGCCTGTGGGGCGATATAATCGCCATCCACCATGACCATGCTACAGCAGGACACCCCGGCATCGCCAAAACAAAGGAACTCGTTCTACGAGAGTATTGGTGGCCGAAGCTCGGAAACAATGTAACTGCATACGTCAAAGGTTGTGAGACCTGTCAAAGAGGAAAATCGTCCACTCAAGCAAAGGCGGCACCATTACACCCGAATGAGATACCAACACAGCCATGGACCCACATATTGGTGGATATGATCACCAGTTTACCAGATTGCAATGGATATGACGCAATCCTCGTCATCGTGGATCGGTTCTCCAAAGCCATCATTCCTGTCACCTGCTCCACGGAGTTAACGTCGGAAGAATGGGCGAAAATCCTACGTGACGAAGTCTATGCTAAATATGGGATGCCACAAGTGATCATTTCGGATCGCGGCCCCCAATTCGTCTCGAAATTCCTCGATGACCTATACAAATTATTGCATATTACACACAACGCATCCACAGCATACCACCTGCAGATGGATGGTCAAACAGAACGAGCAAATCAGGAAGTTGAAAAATACCTACGACTATTTATCAACTACCGACAAGATGATTGGATCGAATGGCTAGCACTCACCACCTTCCAACACAACAACAGAGTACACTCCGCTACAGGCAAAACACCCTTCTTTGTTAACTACAGCAGACACCCTCATCTCATGCAAACAAGCCACCACAGAACCACAACACCAGCATCCACGAATTTCGCCGACACCATGGAAAAAATCCACACAGAGACAAAAAGAGCACTCGAAAAAACCACGTCAACAATGAAGACACAATATGACAAACACCGTCACCCATCACACGACTATCGAGTCAACGACAAAGTTTGGCTCGATACAACAAACCTACACCTCCCATGTCCAAAGCGAAAACTTGCAGACAAACAAACAGGCCCCTTCTCAGTCCTTGCGAAGGTCGGGGAAGCCGCCTATAAACTACAATTGCCCAGGGCATGGAAGATTCACAATGTATTCAACGAATCCCTCCTGACCCCATATATCGCCCCTGCCTTTCCCAACCAGGAACGACCACCACCGCCTCCCCCAGACCTAATCGACAATGAAGAACACTACGAAATCGACCAGGTACTAAATCATAAACTGCAAAAAGTAAGAGCACGAGGGGGCGGTACAACAACTACCATCGACTACCTGGTCAGTTGGAAAGGCTATGGACCTGAATCCAATCAATGGATTAACGAAAAATATATGGACGCCAACTCTGCAATTCACGACTATGAACTATCCCTTAATTAAGCCATCGGGACGATGGTCTTAAGCAGGGGGTAATGTTATGATTTTTTCCTCCTTTTTCCCTTATTCCCCCTATTTATGCTTAGTCATAAAGGCACAAGACTGTGGGAAAGGCATAGCCACAATAACCCACCGCCCAATAAACAAAGATCAGAAACACACAATCGCCCTTTTATGTATGGTAACGATGCTCAAGGACAATGGGCACCATGGACACAGACATGCATAATAGGTAGCGATATAATTAGGAACGATAGCACAGTATTTAAGGAGTAGTGCTCTTGCTGGAGAAACCCCAGCTTCAAGCTAAAGTTTATATTCATACCATTCTACTCTCGAGCCACTTCGTGGCCTTGTGACACACTGAGTCGATAACATCATAAGTGGATTCAGGTGATCCCTCGAAGTGCGAAGGGACATCTGTCTATCACGTGTTGTCTTGTCACGTGTCGCTTGGGCTTAACAGTGGTACTACTGAAACCAGAACACTTCTGAGCCATAATAATGCTGACAAAGGAGAAGATCTATGAGCAGATCAAAAGTGCCACATAGAAGACAAGCTTATGAGATCAACAGATTGCTCCTTCCATCAATCACAAATAGAGAATAACAAAGACTAATAATCTCATCTATTACAATGGATGTATCTATATTTTATGTGACCCCAGCCTATGCAGAGAAATCACTGTCATCTATCATGACTATGTCACCACAGGACATCCAGAGATTGCAAAGATGAAGGAGCTAGTTCTGTGGGAGTACTGGTGGCCAAAAATAAGACAGGACATAGAGAAATATATCAAGAGGTGTGAGATCTGTCAATGAGCCAAGATGACAATGCAGGCCCATACCACTCTGTTACACCCCAATGAAGTTTTGACAGAACTCTGGACTCACATTTTAGTAGATATGATTATAGGACTTTCTGACTATAATAGTTATAATGCCATCATCATCATCATGGACCAGTTCTTAAAGGTGATCATTCCAGTCATCTGCTCAATAAAACTGATCTCAAAAGGGTGAGCCAAAATACTTCATGATGAAGTGTATGCCAAATATGAGATGCTTCAAGTCATTATTTTCAACAGAGGCCCACAATTTATCTTCAAATTTCTAGATGACCTATACCACCTATTAAACATTCAAAGCAACACCTCCACTGTCTATTATCTCCAGACAGACAGACAGACAGACAGACAGACAGAACATGTCAATCAGGAGATAGAGAAGTATTTGTAAATGTTTATTAACTATAGGCAGGATGATTGGATGAAATAGCTCATGTTAGCAGCATTATAGCACAATAAGGGCATCCACTCTGCTACTGGAGAAACACTATTCTTTATAAACCATAGCTGACACCCCCATATCACTGTCACCACATGATATAACATCTCAACTTCTGCCTTCACTGACTTTGCCATGCTCATGTCCTCTATTCATGATAAAATGCACACTGTGCTTGAAAAAGTGGCTGCTGCAATGAAGAATCAGTATGATAAACACTGCTGACCAGCACATAACTACTCAGTAAATTACAAAGTATAGCTTGACACAATAAACCTCTATCTCCTCAGGCTAAAACATAAACTGGCCAACAAGCATACCAGTCCTTTCCCTATTCTCACCAAAGTTAGCAATTCAGCTTACTGTCTCTGCCTTCCTAACACCTGGTGTGTCCACCCTGTCTTTGATGAATCACTTCTGACATCTCATATCACATCTATCTTCCTTAATTAGGAACATTTACCTTCTTCCAAACTCATTCTTATTGAAGACAAAGAATATTATAAGATTGACCAAATCCTCTATCACAAACTTTACAAAGTTCAAGCATGCAGTGGAGGTTCTCATATAACAGTCAACTATCTTATCAGCTGAAAGGGGTATAGACTGAAATCAAATCAATGGGTCAATGAGTGACATATGAATATAGATGATGCTATCTGAGACTATAAACTCTCTCTAAAATAGTGTTAAGCCCAAGCATCACGTGAACAGATACACATGATAAACAGGTGTTCCTTCGCACTTCGAGGAATCGCCTGAGTTCACTTAGTATATATCCGTTCGGTGTGACACAAGGTCAGTTATTGACTAGAGGTAGAATAGTGTGTATAAACTTTAGCTCAAAGCTGGGGTTTTCCAGCAAGAGCTCTACCCTTTAAATACTGTGCTATTGTTCCTAATTATATCGCTACCTATTATGCATGTCTGTGTCCATGGTGCCCATTGTCCTTGAGCATCGTTACCATACATAAAAGGGCGATTGTGTGTCTTTGTTCTTCATTTGTCGAGCGGCAGATTATTGTGGTTAAGCCTTTTCCACGGTCTTGTGCCTTCTGACTAAGCATAAATAGGGGAAATAAGGGAAGAAGAAGGAAAAATTGTAATATTACCCCCCGCTTAAGACCATCGTCCCGATGGCTTAATTAAGGGATAATTCATAGTCATGAATCGCAGTGTCGGTGTCCATGTATTTCTCGTTAATCCATTGGTTGGATTCTGGTCCATAGCCCTTCCAGCTTACGAGGTAGTCGACAGTAGTCATTGTGCCGCCCCCTTGTGCCTTCACTTTCCGCAGCTTGTGATGTAATATCTGATCGATTTCGTAGTGTTCCTCGTCATCGATTAGGTCTGGGGGCGGTGGTGGTGGGTGTTCCTGGTTGGGAAAGGAGGTGGCGATATATGGGGATAGAAGGGATTCGTTGAATACATTATGAATTTTCCATGTCCTGGGCAGTTGGAGTTTGTAGGCACCTTCCCCGATCTTCGCAAGAATTGGGAAGGGACCTGTGCATTTGTCCGCGAGTTTACGTTTTGGACGTGGGAGGTGGAGGTTTGTTGTGTCAAGCCATACTTTGTCGTGGACTTGATAGTTGTGTGCTGGGCATCGGTGTCTGTCGTATTGCACCTTCATTGTTGATGCTGTTTTTTCAAGTGCCTTTTTTGTCTCTGTGTGGATTTTTTTCATGGTAGTGGCAAAGTTTGTGGATGCTGGTGTAGTCGTTTTGTGATGACTTGTCTGCGCAAGGTGAGGGTGTCTACTGTAGTTGACGAAGAATGGGGTTTTGCCTGTCACAGAGTGTATTCTGTTGTTGTGTTGGAAGGCGGCGAGTGCTAGCCATTCAATCCAATCATCTTGGTGGTAGTTGATAAATAATCGGAGGTACTTTTCAACTTCCTGATTCGCTCGTTCTGTTTGACCATCCGTCTGTGGGTGGTATGCTGTGGACGCATTGCGCGTGATGTGCAACAGTTTATACAGGTCGTCGAGGAACTTTGAGACGAATTGGGGACCTCAGTCCGAAATGATTATCTGCGGCATTCCGTATTTAGCATAGACCTCGTCTCGTAGGATTTTTGCCCATCCCTCCAAGGTTAACTCCGTGGAGCAGGCGACAGAGATAATGGATTTGGAGAACTGATCCACTATGACAAGGATTGCATCATATCCATTGCAATCCGGTAATCTGGTGATCATGTCTACCGATATATGGGTCCATGGCTGTGTTGGTACCTCGTTCAGGTGTAACGGGGCGGCCTTCGCTTGCATGGATGATTTTCCCCTTTGACAGGTTTCACAGCCTTTGACGTATGCCGTTATGTCATTGCTGAGTTTCGGCCACCAATATTCTCATAAGACGAGTTCCTTCGTTTTGGCGATGCTGGGATGTCCTGCCATAGCATGGTCATGGTGTATAGCGATTATATCGCCACGTAGGCTTTGAACCCATGGGATGTAGATCCTTCCATCATAATAAATCATCCCTTCCTTCTTTGTTAGCCCTCGCTCGTGGTTGAGTGACGCAGCAATTCTTTGGTCCCATTGATATGCGTCTCGGGTCGCACTTTTAATGCGCTCGTGTATTTCTTCCTCCATGGGCATTATCATTGCCCAGAAATGTTCGGGATGAAGAATGACCACCCCTTTGTTGTCACTTCCTCCCTGGTCATGGTCCACTCGGTGAGAGAGGAGGTCAGCTTTTTTGTTGGTGACCCCAGCTTTATGATGCAGGGTGTATTCATATTGAGCGAGTTCGGTGACCCATTGGGCTTGGCGGCGATTTAACTTTTGCGGCTGTCGAAAGTACCTGAGGTTCTGATGATCCGTCCATATCTCGAAGGTCTCGGCTGCTCCAATCAGGTAGTGCCGCCACTCCTCTAACGCGAGCATTATCGCAAGCAGCTCCTTGTCGTAGATTTCATAGTTTCTTTCTGTTACCGTCAGTGCCTTTGAGAGGAAGGTGACAGGTCGCCACTTTCCTCCCTGTTCTTGTGATAGTACGGTGCCTATGGCCTCTTCGCTTGAGTCGGCCTCTACGCGGAACTTGCCGTCCTGCGAGGGTATGGCAAGGACTACGTCTTCCGCCAGTCGTCGTTTCAAGTTTTCGAACGCATGTTGTTGGGGAGTTCCCCATCCCCATGGGGCGTTGCCGGTGAGCTGTGTCATGGGGCGGACGATTTTACTGTAGTCGCATATGAACCTTCGATAGAAGTTGGTGAAGCCTAGGAAGGATTGCAGTTCCTTCTTCTTGGTGGGTGTGGGCCAGTCCACCACTCCTGCAATCTTGATCGGGTCCATTTGAATGCTTCCTTCACTGATGATTACCCCAAGATACTCGGTCTTTTGTACCTCGAACTCGCACTTTTCCACTTTAAGGAATAGTTTATGCTTCCTCATGAGCGCGAGTACTTGTCGGACTAGTTTGCGGTGTTCTTCGCTTGTCCTAGACATGATGAGGATGTCGTCTAGGTAGATGGTGACTTTTCCAGTGGCGATGAGGTCCTTGAAAATGTCGTTCATCATCCATTGGAAGGTGGCCGGGGAGTTTGTCAAACTGAAAAACATTACTGTCGGTTCGAAGAGTCCCTGGTTGGTTCGGAACGCCGCTTTCCACTCATCTCCCTCTTTAATTCAGACGTTGTTGTACCCCCATTGGACGTCAAGTTTGGTGTAGTACTTGGCCCCCTGAAGTTTGTCTATCAATTCCAAGATTAGGGGTAATGGATACCGGTTTTTGATGGTCATTTCGTTTAGTTTTCAGTAGTCCTGTACAGGGCGTAGTTTGCCGTCCTTCTTTTTTACAAAGAAAAAGGGGGAGGCCATGGAGGACTTTGACGGTCAAATCCATCCAGAGGACAAGTTCTCGTCAAGGAACTTATCGAGCTCCTGTTGTTCCTGATTGCTGAGGGGATAGGTTTTGCAATCCAGGTTTGCATTTGCATTGGGGGTTAGCTCGATGGCATGGTCCCAAGGCTTTGGGCATGGCAGCTCATCAAAGCTCTCTTTCTCGAAGAGATCGCGAAAGTCACGCGCCCATTCTAGCACCAGTTCCTCGAATGTTTTTTCCTCCTTTCCCTCGTTGGCCCTGGCCGCCAGGTCATTGGCATGATGTACTGCTCGGACGTGGATTTCTTCTTGTAGGTCGATTGCCAGAATGGTCTCCCCATCCTCCATCTCTTCATCCCATCTGTCTTCTGGGTCTTCATCTGGTAATTCATATGGGATTTTCCAGCATCTACACCGGGCGAAGGTAAGTCGTCTGGTTTTCCAATTGATCAGCAGGTTATGTCAGATAAGCCAATCATGATCAAGGAAAAGTTCCTTGGTTCCGAGATCCATCACAGCCAAATCGATCCTCTCGGAATGATCCCCGATGGTTAATTGGAGTTCAACATACTCCGTGATCGACCCGGCTTGGTTTTTTGTTCCGTCGGCATTATATACCAGAATAGGTGCAGCGGTGGATCTAGTGGGAAGATGATGTTGTTGAACGAAGGTCCGATTGATGGAACTACCAGTACATCCGCTGTCGATCAGGGCGGTTACTGAGTACTTTGATCGATTGGTCAAAGTTTCAATTTGGGCTTTGGTGGTTAGATCGCGTTCGGGGGTCTTGGTTCGTCAGACAAACTTCTGCGGCCCCTTTAGTTCATCCAACCATTCCAAGGCTTGACTTCGTTCGGCCTTTTGTAGTCCCTGAATGACTTCCGTGGTGACTTCCCCCATCCTAGTCCGATGTATCCATCCTTTTAACGCGGCCTTAGCCGTGTTCTCGTCTATTGCTTCCTTAATGGCCCGCCAGGTCCATTCGGTTTCGAATGGCTTGAGCCAAGTTTTGGGGCTCTCTGCCCCTGTTCGGCCCATAGGCGTTTGAGTTTTTTCTTTTTTTGACTCTTTTGGGTGTGCGTTACTAATCGTGGGTATATTCGAATGCGTATTTGGTACTACAGAGGTATTATGAGTTTGTACAATGGTCGAGTCCTGCACACCGTGAAGTCCTTTGGCCGATCCAGTGGAGTCGCTCACTGGCCGGCCTCCCCTTTTACCTCCTCGATCTTCGTTTTCTTTCCGAGTTCCTCATCTTCCTTCTGTAGCTTGGCAATCTGCACCCTGATGTCTTCGCGAGTTCGTTTCTTCTTTGGGCAGTCCTTGGCCATGTGGCCCTTCAGCCCACAGTTGAAACACTTTCCTTCCTTCTTCATTTGGTCGATGTCCATAGGTTTGCCTGCTCCAGTGTAAGTCGTTCCTGTCCCCATTTTCTGGCTCCCGTAGTTAGGCACTGGAGTGGATCCCGATGATTTCCCGGCAGTTTGCCCCGACTTGTTCAGGGTTGGCGGGGCTGGCTTTTTGGAATACTCCTGTAGCGTTGTCGCCTCCGCTTTCTGCCTTTGTCGCTCCTTGTACATCTCTACGATTCATTCCTTCCATTCATCATATCCCACCGGCATCAACATTTTGATGCCCATGGCAGAAATCATCGTGAGGTACAAGGAGGGGATCCCTCGTTTGAGCGCTTCTACCATCCGTCCGTCATTTGCTGTGTCCTCCTGAATTCCTGTGAGCTTGGCGAGCCTTTCCAGCTCATCAAAGTAGTCTGTTGCCGCTTTATCTCCCATCTTGTATTCTTTGATTTTTTGTTTGTGTACTTCCTGTACCACGGGATCAATGAATTTGTCGTTTAGCATTCACTTGAACACCAGCCACGAGGGATATCGGTAATGTTCCCTGGTGGTGGACCGGAAATTCGGGGAGATTAAGATCCACCAGGTCTTGGCTTTATCTTCCAGGTAGGACGTGGCGAATGCGACTTTGTTCATATCTGTTCCAATATACCCGACGTATACTTCAAAGTATTGCTCGCAGTCGACTAGGAAGCGGTCGATGTCATCTGAAGCCCCCTTGAAGGGGCGAGGTTTTCAGAGGAGGTCAGGGTGACATTGCAAGACGTTAGCATTATGCGGGAGCGGGCCCATCGGGTTGGGCCAGCCATCGAATGGCGGTTGGCTCCATTCTGCGGGTGGCCCGGGGAAGGAGTGTAAGGAGTTATCGTCGGCAACTGGGCTGCCTTTCAGGTCGATTATCCAAACGATAACCCCGTCTCGGACCATGAATCCGAGGCGGACCACCTCAGGGTCGTCCTGGATGGGGTCCTTCCTGCTTGATTCTGCTTGGTCCAGGGGCGGCTGCCCCCCAAGGAGTCAGCTTCCCCTGCCAGTCCAGGGATTTTGAATTTTATCAGGCCACCATGCCAGTCGGTTTCTGGTCTGGGTGAATCGTGAAGCCGCACTCTGGATTGACGGGTTGATGTCGGCCCAACTTCAGAATGAGGGGGCAGTGTAAACTGCTTGCTTCGGTGGTACGGGGGGGGTGCACGGCATTGGTGCCAGTGGTCTCGGCTTGTTGGGGGTTTGGTATGGGGGTATCGGCACAAGCAGGTCTTCTGGGTGCTGTCGGCCATACTCTTTCCATGCGTATTCCGTTGCGGCATACTGTAAAATGCGTTCTTTTTCAGTTCTTTCTGCATACCGGTATTCCCGTCCTAACGACGTTGCTTGCCAGTGCACGTCTTGCCATAAGAAGTTCCTTCCCTGCTCGTATAGCTCCTGATACTCCTTGTCCCTCGCTCTCCCTATTTCTTCTCTCAAAGCTTCCTCATCTGTGTCCTCTCCTGCTCGTTCTAATCATTGTTGGTATGGGTCATCACTGTCGTTGTCCTCCTCGTCGCCCTCATCCCCGCTATCCCCTTCCTCGAGGAGGGAACAGACGGGCTGGCTGTAGATGGATGGCACGGCTGGTCGAAGGGTCATTGGGGACCCTTCCATTGACTTGGGTGCTTGGTCCGGTGTCTCCACGGTTGCTGGTTCGGGCGATGGGAGGGCTCCTGAGGCGGCTGTAGCGCGTTCCTCCACGTGCTCTCATCTCCTCCAGTTCTCGGCTATAGAGGCTGAAGTGTCGTTGGAACTCGGGATTAAGGAACTGTCGAGCAACCCTGCTGCCCAGGAATCGCTGGAGAGCCCTGTCGGAGACGTGGGCATTGTCAGGTACTCGGAGCCCATAGGCTCCAAGAACAGAGTCGGCGTCTGAGGAGATGGTGTTGGTGCGGGCGGGATATTCGAGGGTGATGGGTCGGGGTTCTGCTGCTTCCCCTCATCTGATAGCCTCGTTCCAGCTGACGATGCTGGTGGGTCCTGTCCATGGATCGCTCTCTGAATCAGGCTCCCTGAAAGGAGACCCTGAGTCAGTGCAGGGCTCATACTCCCTTGGGGAGGCTGACCCCATCCTTTCAATTTCCTCCCTTCTCCTTCATGCTCTTCCTTGTCTGTCGTACTCTGCAGCCTCGTACTGCTCTCGGGCTTCCTCTCATACGTAGTCAGCGAGCTCTTCCTGAGTTCGTCTAATTTCCTCATCTCTGTTCTGGTTCTGCTGCTGCTGCTGTACCGCCTCATCGTAGTTGAAGGGAACGGTAAGATCCCAGTCAGGGAAAATTCAGTGTATGATTCTGTCCCTTGTGGCTCTCCCTCTCTCACTGGCGGTTCCGACCTCTGGCTTGCTTCTGATGTGGAGGTGTCAGTAGGGATCTCCTGCCGCAGAGATGGCAATCTCCACATTCGCATAGTCGGGGTGAATGGTCCTTCCATGCGGATCATCGACCCCCAGCCTGCTGACGGACTGGCTGGAGCCAGAGGCAGGCTCGGTGGGGGTCTCGGGGGGGTTCTGGGGGGAGTTGGGACTTTCGCGGGGTCCTGCAGCCATCCAAGCGGCATCAAGAGAGTCCCGAGCACGGTTTCCAATCCCTGAGGGAATTGAGGAGGTGGGATGTTCAGGGGAGCCTGCCGGAGTGACATAGTTGGAGACCTCTGCGGGCTCCTGAGCGACGTTCGTCGTCTATGGGTTCTGGAACCCTGTGAGAGCAGGGTGGCGGTTTCTGCTGTTTCGTCGAGGGGGGCGTTGGGGTCCTTCTTCCTCATGAAGGCTCCCCAGATCCAGGTCGTTATTCCCGGCTTCTAATATGGGTCCCCCTTGCAGGAAGAAGGACGTTCTGGCGGAGGGGGGGATGTCATGAAAGGGGAGGTCAGGGGTTATGTTGCGTAGGATTTGTTGAATGTGCTAGAATGCTTGATAGTGCCTGACTATCCAAGCTGCTACTGATTGTCGTCCTCGACAGAGAGTGATGATAGCTAGAAGTCCGAGTAAGGTTCCGATAATGGAAGCAATAAGCTCGAAGAAGTTGTGATTTAGGTCTGCGGTTGTTACTGGAGGCATTCGGTTTCTCAGCACAATTGGGCTTGAGAAAGGGAAGGTAGAAGCTTCGAGCTAATTGTTAAGCCCAAGCGTCACGTGAACAGATACATGTGATAAACAGGTGTTCCTTCGCACTTCAAGGAATTGCCTGAGTTCACTTAGTATATATCCGTTCAGTGTGACACAAGGTCAGTTATTGACTCGAGGTAGAATGGTGTGTATAAACTTTAGCTCGAAGCTGGGGTTTTCCAGCAAGAGCTCTACCCTTTAAATACTGTGCTATTGTTCCTAATTATATCGCTACCTATTATGCATGTCTGTGTCCATGGTGCCCGTTGTCCTTGGGCATCGTTACCATATATAAAAGGGCGATTGTGTGTCTTTGTTCTTCATTTGTCAAGCAGCGGGTTATTGTGGTTAAGCCTTTTCCATGGTCTTGTGCCTTCTGACTAAGCATAAATAGGGGAAATAAGGGAAGAAGAAGGAAAAATCATAACAAATAGTTCATCAGGATGATGGTCTTAAGGGAGAGATAATATTATGATTTTTTCATTTTTTTCTTATCTTATTAGAGTGCCTATCTAATCTTGAGCACTTACAAGCAGATATAAAATAATTATGCAACCACAATGGGTAATCCCCATCATTGTCTTATGAACAGTGATAGACATCTTGACAACTGACAATACCTTATTGTATCATCTCTGATGATAAAAGATGATAAGGATTATAATGCAGGAGGATACAATTAGTAGGACTATATTTATTGATGGGCAAACTGTATATCAGTAGCATAGCTCTTGCTGTAGTATACTCAGCTTTGAGCTAAAGTTTATTCTATACCATTCTCTCTTGAGTCTAATCCATCTCTGGTCTTGAAACACTATGCTTAGTAACATATTTGGTGAACTCTGATGTGACTGTACAAACTTGATACAGTATCAGTTTATCATGTGTTCAGATCATGTGTGCTTTGGATCTAACAAGTGGCAGCTGTTTTCTCAAGTGCAGATTCTGTTTCTTTGTGGATTATTGTTATCTGTTCTATGAATGTTATTGAGACAGGAGTGGAGGTGGAGCAGCAGGATGAGGCAGTGACATAGGGGTGTTATCTATAGTTGATGAAGAATGAGGTTTTGCCAGTAGCCAAATAGACCTGGTTGTTGTGTTGAAAGGCTGCAAGTAGCAGCCAGTCAATCCAGTCATCCTGTTGATGATTGATAAATATGCAGAGATACTTCTCAACTTCCTATTGACCTGCTTGGTTTTTCCATTGGTTTGGGGATGGTAGACTGTGGAGGTGTTGCTTTGAATTTGAAAAAGATAATATAAGTCCTTCATAAACTTCAAGATGAACCACAGTCTATGATCTGAGATTACCACTTATGGCATGCTATATTTAGCATATACCTTATCTCAGAGGATTTTTGCCCACTTTTCTGATAATAACTCTATTGAGCATGCAACTGAGATGATTGCCTTCAAGAACTAGTTGACTATAATGATGATGGCATTATAGCCTTGGGACTCTGATAATCTGATAATCATATTGACCAAGATGGGTGTCTATGGGGCTTTCAGTATTTTGTTCAGGTGTAGTTGGGCTGCTTTTGCTTGAGTGCTTGCCTTTGTCTGCTGGAAAAATTTACAGGCCTTCACATACTTTTCCACATCTGTCTTGAGTTTTGGCCACTAATACTCTCATAGTACCAACTCCACTGTCTTTGCTATCCCTGGATGTCCAGCCATAATGTGGTCATAGGACCAGACAATGATCTCCCCCCATAGGGCATAGTCTCATGGTGTGTAAATCTATCCATTGTAGAAGATTAGGTTTCTCTCCTTTATCATTCCTCAATCATGGTTTATTGATAGGGTTACCTTCTGGTCCCACAGTTTGGTTTGTCAGATAGCACTCTTGATCTATTTATGCACCTCCTCCTCTGTCAGCATAATTATCACTCTGAAGTGCTTGGCCTTGAGCACTACCATCTCTCCATTATCATCTTTTCTCTGGTCATGATCTGCACACCTGCTCAGCAGGTCTGCCTTCTTGTTCACTGTCTCTGCCTTGTGCTGAAGCAGAAAGTTATACTCTGCCAGTTCTATGATCCAGCAGGCCTGTTGTTGATTTAACTTTTATGGAAGTTGGAAGTACTGGAGGTTTTGATGATCAGTTCAGATTTCAAACTTCTGAATCACATCCATCAGGTAATGCCTCCACTTGGCCAGGGTGAGCATTATCACCAAAAGTTTCTTGTCATAAATCTCATAGTTCCTTTCTATTATTGTGAGAGCTTTAGAAAGGAATGTGACCAGCCTCCATTTTGCATCCTGTTCCTGTGAGAGTATGGTACTGATAGCTCTCTTACTAGAGTCTGCTTCTACCCTGAATTTCTCTTTCCTTATCAGTACCATTAGCACTACATCCTCTGCCAATCTCCTCTTCAGGTCTTGGAAGGCATCTCCTTGTGCAGGCCTCCAGGCCCACAGAGCATTCCTGGTTAACTGTATCATGAGACATACTATAGGCTATACTCCTGAATGAATCATCAGTAGAAGTTCATGAAACTGAGGAATGACTGTAACTCCTTCTTTGTTGGTGTTGGCCACTCCTGTACTCCTTGGATCTTGACTGGATCCATCTGAATACTCTCTTCACTGATGATCACTCTCAAATACTTCATTTCCAGGGTTTCAAACTCATATTTCTTAGCTTTGAGAAATAATTTGTGCTTTTTCATCAATATAAGTACTTGTCAGATGAGATGTTGATGCTCTTTTTTGTTGCCAGACATGATCAAGATGTCATTGAGATAGATTGTGATCTTTTCTGTGGCAATGAGGTCTTTAAACATGTCATTCATCATCTATTGAAAGGTCACAGGCAAGTTCATCAGCCCAAAGAATATTACTGTGGGCTCAAACAGCCTTTGATTAGTGTGGAGGACAGCCTTCCACTCATCCCCCTCCTTGATTCAAATGATGTTGTACTCCTATCATACATCTAATTTGGTGTAGTATCATATGCCACATAGTTTGTCCATCAGTTCAGAGATGAGTGGTAGAGAGTAGCAGTTCTTAATGGTCATTTCATTAAGCTTTCAGTAGTCTTGGACCAGCCTTAGCTATCTTTCTTTTTGACAAAGAAAAAGGAGGATGCTATTGGTGATTTCAAGAGTCAGATTCTCCCACTAGATAAGTTTTTGTCTAGGAACTTGTCAAGTTCTTGCTGCTCCACATGACTGAGGGGATAGACCTTGCAATCAAGATTGGCATTGGCATTGAAAATCAATTTGATTGCATGGTCTCAAGGTTTAGAGTCTGAAAATTCATCAAAGTTCTCCTTATCAAAGAGGTCTTAGAAATCTTGTGCCCACTATGGCATTATTTCTTCAAATGTCTTAGCCTCCTTCTCTGTGTTGGCCTTTGCTGCCAGATCATTAGCATGATGCAGTGCTTGCACATGTATGGCTTCTTCCATGTTGACAGTGAGAATCATCTCTCCCTCCTTTATCTCTTTATCCTATCTATCTTCATCACCTTTGTCAGGTAGTATGAAGGAGGTTTTGTGACATTAACATCAGGCAAACATGATATGTCCAGTTGTCCAGTTGATAAGAGGGTTATACCATATCAGCCAGTTATGTCTGAGAAAGATTTCCTTTGTCCTAAGATCAGTGACTGCCAGATCAATACACTTGGTGTGGTTTCTGATCACCATCCATAGTTCAATAAACTCTGTGATTGACTCAGCTTGATTTCAGGTTCCATCAGCATTATATACTGAAATAAGAGCCATAGTTGCTCTGGTTGAAAGGTTGTGCTTGGCAATAAAAGCATGATTGATCAAGCTTCTGGTACAGCCACTGTTGATCAGGGCTGAAACCACATGCATGGTTTGGTTGGTTAATGTCTTGATCTGGACTCTCATGATAAGGTTTTTGCCCATTGTCTTCTGCCTTTGAATATATTGCTGAGGCTTTTGAAGTTTGTCCAGCCACTCCAGTGATATGCTTGGTAACAGCTAAATGACTAAGAGAGGTGAATGAGGAATGAACTCTCAAATACCAACACCTAACCACTCAATACACAATCACCAAATACAGTTGAGGCCAGTTGTTTTGAGTATAATAGAAGCACTCTTGCAGTCTTAAATAAAATCAAAGAAACAGTCAATAAAGACAGTTATTCAACTTTATCTTGCTTTCAAAGATGCAATACTCATGAGAGTAGTTTATAGCAATGTTTAAGTATAATTAGGACTTAGAATCAATGCACAATTGCGCTCCAAATCAACTTAGAATATTCCAAAACCCAATGAACTCTGAAACCCAAATACTAAGTCTATTATGCACTTAGGCTTGACTAGCTGCACTCTTGGCTGGCTAGCAGTTCTCAAAACTGAAGAACTTGTATTCTGATGCTGAAACCCTTATAGTTTAGAACCCAAATTAATCCAAAATCTAAAATACAGTTATTATTCCAATCCAATCCTCTCTAAGTGACAAAGCAACTTAAATAAATCACTAAGTTGAAGCAGAACTCAAAATCCATTGTCCCAGGGACTAGCTACAGTGGGCTAGAAGGCCTGAATGTGGGGGTGGGTCGCTTGCTTGCTATTTTCCCCCCTTCCCTTATACATCAACAACAGGTATAGAATCTATAAATAAAGTGTTAAAATAATATTTCTCCTGTTTAAAGCGGAATCATGCCATTATTCCAGAATGGCAGCACTCCTGGACTCCCCTAGGCTTGCTCAGACCCACTTGGCCACCGCACAGCTTTATTTTAAGCCTACAGTGCCTGTGGGTACCTAACTCCTTTCTGTCCACTCAGAGTTTTAATCCTCTGAGTTATTCTTAGTAGCTTGATCAATCAGACCTGGTCAAGCCTGGTCAACCAGTCCTATCCACTCTATTACTCTCAATTCTAAGTCCCTTAGGTCATCTGATACCTAGAAAATTTGGACTTAGGCATTTGAGTCAAAACTCAGAGTGCTAGCCACAGATTATTGGGTCTCTCTTCTTACTGCTCCTGGATGATGCTATTTTTACTTGATACTCCACAACTGGCTATGGTATTATACCTCTAGCTGTCTTAGAATATACTTGTCTTAGTGGCATGTAGAATTGGTCTCATTTGAGATACCATTTCTAAGTCCAACTTGGACTTAGTATTTTCCAAGGTGTGGTGCAGAACTTTTCTAAGTTCAAACCTGACTTAGGATTTTTATCCTTAGGCCATGTTTATTTTACAAAGTCCCTTTTGGACTTAGTATTAGTGATTAGCATGACTACCAGCTTGGAGCCTCAGCCATAGTCCTCTACTGGCTAATGGTTCTCAGTTACTAGTATATTCTAGTGTGTTATGCAGAATTCACAAATTATAGAGCTGAACATGTACCCTGCATATCACTGAATGAATCAACTTGGCAGTAAATGATCTAGGCACAAAGGAAATATTCCTTGGACATAATTGGTTAATCTGACACAATCTGCTTATCAATTGGAAGACTGGACACATTATTTTTGCCAGATGCTGATGCCAAAAGATCCCATTTGAGTTACCAGATGAAGATCCTGAAGACTGGTGAGACAAAGAAATGGAAGATGGAGAGACAATCCTTGCTGTGGATCTGCAAAAAGCCATCAATATTCATGTCATGCACCATGCAAACAACTTGGTGGCAAAGGCCAATGCAGAAAAAGAGGAAAAGACATTCGAAGAAATGGTATCCAAGTGAGCAAGAGACTATCAAGACTTATTTGAAAAGGAAAGTTTCAATGAATTGCCTGACCCAAAATCTTGGGACCATGCCATCGAATTAATCTCCAATGCCAATGCCAACTTGGATTATAAAACCTATCCACTCGACAATAATGAACAACAGGAACTGGACAAGTTCCTTGAGGAGAATCTATCCAGTGGAAGGATTTGGCCATCAAAATCACTAATGGCATCTCCCTTCTTCTTTGTCAAAAAAAAGAATGGCAAACTCTGGCCAGTACAAGACTATTAGAAGCTTAATGAAATGATGATGAAAAATTGTTATCTGCTTCCTTTAATTTCAGAGTTGATGGACAAACTCCAAGGTGCCAGGTACTACACCAAACAGGATGTGTGGTGGGGGTACAACAATATGCACATCAAAGAAGGCAACAAATGGAAGGCCACTTTTCAGACAAACCATGGTTTGTTTGAACCGACAGTAATGTTCTTTGGACTCATGAATTTGCTGGCCACTTTTCAGTGGATGATGAATGATATCTTCAAAGATCTCATTGCCACTGGAAAAGTCACAATCTATTTGGATGATATTCTCATTATGTCTAAAACCAAGGAAGAACATTGACAACTAGTACAATGAGTACTGGCATTGATGAGGAAGCACTGCCTTTTTCTCAAGATGGAGAAGTGTGAATTTGAGATACTCAAAACTGAGTACCTTGGAGTCATTATCAGTGAAGGGGCCATTAGGATGGATCCCATCAAAGTAGTTGAAGTAACTGAATGGCCAGAGCTGACTAAGAAAAAGGAACTGCAATTATTTTTAGGATTCATCAACTTCTATCAGTGATTCATTCAGGACTACAGCAAGGTGGTCCAACCTATGATGCAACTAACTGGAAACATGCCATGGGGTTGGGGACCCTCACAACAATCAGCATTTAATGATCTTAAATGCCAATTGGCTGAAGATGTCATGCTTGTCATATTAAGTCAAGAAGGAAAATTCCAAGTAGAGGCCAACTCAAGTGAAGGCACAATAGGAGTCATACTCTCTCAGGAACAGGATGGCAAATGGCAACCCATCATGTTTATATCAAAGGCACTCACAGTGACAGAATGCAACTACAAAATATATGACAAGAAACTCCTTGCTATAATGCTCACCCTTGCCAAATGGCAGCATTATCTCATTGGAGTAGTACAGACCTTCAAGATCTGGATGGATCATCAAAATCTCTGATATTTCTGACTCCCACAAAAACTGAATTGCTGACAAGCCCAATGGGTCATGGAATTATCTGAGTACAAATATACACTGCACCACAAAGCCAGTGCAGCAAACAAGAAGGCTAATTTCCTCAGCTGCAGGGCAGACCATGACCAGAGGGGAACTGACAATGAAAGAGTCATATTATTATGACCAGAACACTTTCAGGCTATGATAATGCCCACAGAGGAGGAAGTGTATGAGTGCATCAAGAGCACTACCTGGAATCCTCACAAATGGGATCAAAGAATTGCCCCATCACTCAACCATGAGCAGAGGCTGAAGAAAGAAGGAGGATTGATCCACTATGATGGGCAGGTCTATATTCCAAGGGATCAGAGATTTCATGGTGATATCATCACCACATGTCATGATCATATGATGGCTGGACATCTAGGGACCACTAAAATGAAGGAGCTAGTCCTACAGGAATATTAGTGGCCCAGGATGGACTATGATATCACCCAATATGTCAAGGCTTGCAAGGTTTGCCAATGGGGCAAATCCTTGACTCAACCTCAAGCAGCACCACTCCATCCGAATGAGATTCCTTTGTCACTATAGACTCACATTTCAGTGGATATGATAACTGGACTTCCTGAAAGTGATGGCTATAATGCTATCATTGTCATAGTTAATCGCTTCTTGAAGGTGATCATTTCAATCACCTGCTCAATAGAATTGACATCAGAAGGATGGGCTAAAATCCTATGAGATGAGGTCTATGCAAAATACGGCATGCCTCAAGTAGTGATTTCAGACAGAGGCCCACAGTTCATCTCCAAATTCTTAGATGATCTATATCGACTTCTCAACATCAAACAGAATGCCTCAATGGCATATCACTCTCAGACAGATGGTCAAATGGAATGGGTGAACTAAGAAATTGAAAAGTATCTTCAACTTTTCATTAACTATCGACAAGATGATTGGACAGAATGGTTGGCACTCACAACTTTCCAACACAACAACAGAGTCCATTCAGCTACAAGAAAGACTCTATTCTTTGTCAACTATGGATGAAACCCACCAGTTGCACAAAGTGAACGAGTCCACACAACAACACCAGCATCAACAGATTTTGCTACAACAATGGCAAAAATCCACAAAGAGACCAAGGCAGCCTTTGAAAAAACTGCTTTCACCATGAAAAAGCAGTATGACAAGCACTGAAGGCCAGCACACAAATATTCAGCCAATGACAAGGTTTGGCTGGATATGACAAACCTACATCTCCTTTGGCCAAAACAGAAGTTGGCAGACAAACAAACAGATCCATTCAAAGTCATCACCAAGATTGGCAACTCCGCATACAAGTTGCAACTCCCAGCAACTTGGAAAGTTCATAATGTCTTCAATGAGACATTATTAACACTATATATTGCACCAGCTTTTTCAAACTGAGAATGACCATCTCCACCACCACCAGAACTCATCGACAATGAAGAACATTATGAGATCAATAAAGTGCTAAACCACAAAACATGAAAGGTTAAAGCACAAGGTGGAGGCATGAAAACAACTGTTGACTACCTAGTCAGCTGGAAAGGTTATGGACCTGAATCAAACCAATGGGTTAATGAAAAATATATGGATGCAGGAGAGGCCATACATGACTACGAACAATGAATCAACAGAATGGATGCAAGGGGATATACAGCGAAGTGCAATGTCCACAACAAGGAGGAGCTTTCATTTATATCTGCAGATGGACATGCTGACTCTTCAATGGATAAGCCAGAAATGGTGCAGCAATTGCACATGGACCAGAGGATTTATCTCTAATTAAACCATTAGGATGATGGTCTTAAGAAGGGGGTAATATTCTGATTTTTCCTATTTTCTTTTTTTTTTTCTCAGAAATGACTCCTATCCTTGCTTAGTCAGGGCACTTAAGCCAGCACTTAGGACTGTGGGAATGCTTAGTCAGCAACCCAGTCAGTCATGATCTTATCACACTGCTGTGTGCTGTGAAGGGAGAGACAATGCTCCTTTTGTCCTCAAACTGCAGTGCAGCAGTAACAGCTCTGCAGCTAACAATATCTTCAGAGCACTTAAGCCAATGCTTAGGACTGTGGGAATGCTTAGTCAGCAATCCAGTCAGTCAAGGTCTTATAGTGCTGCTGTATGCTGTGAAGGGAGAGACAATGCTCCTTTTGTTCTCAAACTGTGGGGCAGCAGTAACAGCATAACAGCAAGACAATAGCTTTTGTAGAGAGCTTGGTAACCACAGCAGTAACAGCTCTGCGACAGACAATATCTTTTGTGAATATTTATTAATAGCCAGATAACCAAACAGTATTTAAGTAGTGTAGCTCTCACTGTAATACTCCAGCTTCGAGCTAAAGTTTATTCTTCACCATCCTATCTCAAGCAACTTGCAACTGCCTTGACCACACACCTCTATTGACACATCAGTGAACTCAGTCAGTCTAATTCAAAGTGCAAGGTTCTGAACTGTTTATCACATGTTGATAGTCATGTGGAGTTTGGGCTTAACAAAAGATTTCCAACTGAGCCCTCTGATGATTCTTACATGGACATATCACTGCTCTCTTTCTTAATGATCAGTTCTATAGTGACTTTTACTGATATAGCAAGGGAATGGAGAGAGTGTGTGTGTGGCAGAGTGTTAAGTGCATGCCGCTGGCCTTCATGTCACTTCAACCAACCATGAATTCAATCATGCTATCCATCAGACTCTGGCTGCTTCTCATTACCTACTAATTTTATTTCACTATTACCATTTTACATCTGTATTTCACATTGTAATATCTAGACCCTGAACTCAGTAGTGAATATTGACATCAGAACCCAATGGAACTTGACTTGAAATTAGCTACCATTAGTATATAAAGCCATATATATCATTATAACCACTCAGTTCAAATATCAACTTGGATAGCCATTCACACTTTGTGCTCACTTCAACTTCTCTCTATCTCATCTGACAGACTCTGCTCTGAAGAATACTCTTCACTTCACCAACAGAACTCTGTTCTGCCTATTCAATTCTTGGGCCTGACTCAAGAGGATAGTACTAATAGCTTCATTGATGCCCACACACTCTGCTGGTCTCCATGCATGCACTCAAGCCCAGTTGATTGGCACATTTCTAACAGTATATTCAAACTCAAACCCTTGAGTCAAAACTTTTATTATGTCCACCACATTTACCCAACCCACAGAAGCCAATCCTGAACAAACCCAGCCTACCTATCACAACATGTTTTCCATGGAAGACATTCTGTCATCTGCCTCAAAGGAACAATCAGGCCTTTTTGGATTGGCCTCTAGTGGAGGATAACCTTCTCATAGGGAAACCTATATCTACTCCAGCTTCACTGTCTGCCAACTCAATTATGATGATTCCCCTAGCCCTTTTGATGCCATCAGCATCCCAACCAACAGAGCCCAATGGGCCAGCCTGATGTACAGCATCTGAACTGACACTCTGACAGACCCCTTATCTCTGGGCAATGTACATGGAAATTCAGACAGCCTAGACTCAGAGGGCAGAAATGAAGACACCTCTACTTATACTCTCATTCGACAGGAACCAGATGGTAATCCACTCAACCCTTTTCCAGAAGGGCCAGGAGGGCCAGACAGATCAGAAGATCCAAGTGGTCCCAATAGCTCTAGCAGCTCTGATGGCCCTATAGAAAACAACAACCCAAACCAGCAGGACATGTTTCTAGAATTTATGAACCTGTTATGAGGAGTCTCTACTTCTCTTAATAACCCTAAGCCAGCCACTATTCACACCAAAGTCAAAGAACCAGAATCATTTAACAGCTCTGACTCTTGCAAACTGAAAGCCTTCATTGTCTTCCTTCAGTTGAACTTCAATGACAGATCTACCATGTTCACAATGGATGCTAGCAAGGTCAACTATGTCATCTCCTTCCTGGCTGGCACTGCACTTAACTAGTTCAAACCAGACATTCTTAACTCCAACCCACAGAATCTGCCAGCCTGGAAATTCTCCTATGTGGTGTTCTTAGATGAGCTTCATAGCAACTTTGGCCTCTTTGACACTATTGGAGATGCTGAAGATGCATTAGAACACCTCTGAATGCATGATGGAGACTGGATCATAAAGTACATGGTCCAATTTAACCAATATGCCTTGCAAATCAGGTACAGAGACAACTCCCTCTGCCATGCCTTCTACCATGGTCTCTATATCCACATAAAGGATGATATGGCTCACCATAGGAAGCCCAGCAACCTCCATGACATGCATCTTTTCATCCAAGAACTTGATGCCCATTACTGGATCCAGAAGGCTGAAATTGCCTGTAAAAACCAGGACAATAAAGCCCCTAACCAATTCTCCAATCTCAAATCTAAGAGATCCAACTCTTCTCTGGAATCTGGCTCTGCACTGAAATCCACCACTGCCAAGCCCTATGCTGACAAGCTAGGCAAAGATGGCCATCTGACCCAGAAAGAAAAAGACTGTCGGCACCAGAACAACCTCTGTATATTCTGTGGAGCCAAACACAAGACTGAGGACTGCAACAAGCAGAAGGCAGTGGCTTCTGCCAAGAGTCATGCAGCAGAAGTAGACACCATTCCTGAGGAACTGGCTCCAACTGAGTCAGAAAACTAGAAAGCAACCCTGTTCCCTCTATGTGAGTTCAGGATTGTGTTGACTCTATTCACACACTGGAGGTCATTGCCCTCAACACAACATCTGTTTCTAACCAATTCTTCCATCTTTCACTTTCAGCAGAATTACTGACTAGTACAGTGCCTGACAGGTCTCTAGCTTCTACCATTCTGCATTTTCTTGCTCTTATTGATTCTGGTTTTAGCCACTGCTTTATTGACACTAAGTATATAGCTGCCAATAATACTCCTGTTAAAACTATCCTCAGTATGCAACTCTAATTATTTGATGGTTCTATCAGAAACCATATATTTCAAACTGCAACCATTCCTATCCATTTCTCTTCTGGAGACACCTTTCCCATCAACTTCTATGTCACTCATCTGCATTCATCTTGTAATCTTGTCCTAGGATACAACTGGCTCTCCTGCTATAATTCACTGATTTACTGGGCTGAGAACAGTATCACTTTCCACCTAAGCTATCAGGATCCCATTCCAACTAATTCCATGGCCTTCACCACATCTCCAGGACTTCTGTGCCCACAGGACAACAGTTCACCCCTCTCTGAGCCTTTAAGCTCAATTCTGAAACTTCTGTGCCCACCAGACTCCATCAGTCCAATCTCTGGAGCTTCACCTTATTCTAAATCCCCTGTGGGTAGCCAGCAGGCTCTGTTTTCATATGAACTCATCTATTCCTACCCCCCTTCAGAGTCCTTTACTATAAAAGCATACCCAAAGATCTCTATCATATCCGCTGCTGTATTTGTCTAAGCCAGTGCAAAAGAAGGTGCTCAGCAGTTCATACTGCAGCCTTTCTTGCCTAATATTGGAGCCAAGGCCACATCCACAGAACTGGCAGATCTTTCATCAGTGCCAGTAGAGTATCATGATTTTGCAGACATCTTTAGCAATACCCTCTCTGAAAAACTACCTGAACACAGGCTGTACAACCTCAAAATCAACCTTGAGGAAGGAACATCTCCACCACTTAGACCCATTTATTCTCTCTTGGAATTCAAACTTAAGACCCTATAAGAGTTTATCAATGATAACCTGCATAATAGGTTCATTACTTCATCCCACTCTCCACATGGGGCTCCAGTCTTATTTGTCAAGAAGAAGACTGGTGAACTTCAACTTTGCATCAACTACCATAGCCTAAACAAAATATCCAAAAAAGATTACTACCCTCTTCCCCTCATTTCTGATCTCTTTGACTCTGCCCACTCTATGCACATCTACATCAAGCTCAACCATCAACATGCCTACCATCTCATTTGCATAGCTAAAGAGGATGAATGGAAAACAGCCTTTCAGACCCATTATGGTTTTTTCAAATGACATGTCATACCTTTTGGCCTCACAAATGCTCTAGTAGCATTCCAATGATTTGTAAATGATATATTCTCTGACATACTCAATATATCAGTAGTAGTTGAGGTATCTATCTTGATGACATCCTCATATATTTCAACCATCTGAAAGATCACTAGAAACATATTCATAAGGTCCTATACAGGCTTAGAGCTAATGGACTCTACTGTAAAGGTTCTAAATGCAAATTCAACCAGGACTCCATGGAGTATCTAGGCTATATCCTATCACCTGAAGGACTTCGCATGTCTGAAGAAAAAGTCAAGGCCATTATTGACTGGCCAGTGCCACAAAAAGTCAAGGACATCCAATCTTTCCTTGGCTTCACCAACTTCTACTATCACTTCATATATGAATATAGTGATATTATTATCCTCTTTACATGATTTATCTGCAAGGAAACTCTATGGAAATTTGATGACAAATGCTTGGCTACCTTCAATAATTTGAAACAGGCCTTTACACATGCTCCCATCCTTACTCACTGGATCCCTGATCAAAAGATAGTGGTAGAAACTGACATCTCTAATTATGCCATTGCAGCTATCCTCTTCATCTACCTTGAAGATAGCAAAATTCACCTGATTGCTTTCTGCTTCCAGAGTCTCTATAATGCCAAACTCAACTATGACACCTATGACAAGGAGCTTCTGGCCATTTTTGAAGCTTTTAAACATTGACAGCACTATCTTGGAGGCACTGCAGATTCTATTGATGTTGTAACAGACTACAAGAACCTTGAATACTTCACCACCACTAAGATTCTAATCCACCAACAGGTCCACTGGTCTGAATACCTATTTCAGTTCAACCTAGTAATCCAGTTCCAACCTGGAAAACTTGGTGAGAAACTAGATGCACTTACTAGACAATGAGACATCTACTCTAAAGAGAGAGATAGCCAATATGCTTAAGTTAATCCCCACAATTTCTGACCAGTGAAGAGGATCTGAGTGTGCACAATGTGAAAATAGATACAGCAGAGCATTATCCACTGATCACACTCACACCAACACACACACAAAACTCTTAGTTTATGGGGGAATTATAATGTGATAAAAGTAGTATTCAACAAATATAATTGTCTTCTTCAATGAGATCACAGTGTGCAAACAGTAATAGTGTGCTTACAACAGTCTGAGGTCTCTCTAAGTCTCAATGCTTTTCGTTTTATCAAAACAAGAGGTGGCAACTGGTGTTGCTGAGCCTCAAGGCAAAAGATACTGCAGCTTGATACAATACATCAAAACACTCCTTCAAAACTCTCAAAATCATCTCAAGCACAGCTCAGATCAACTCAAATCCCTAACACACACAATACACAACTCAAAGCTTTGCACTCTAAGCAAAAACCAATCACAAACACATCCACAAGTGACAAAAAGCACAGATCTCTGTTCATAAGTTTCTAAACTGATCATAGACCCACAGGATTCAAACTATGCAATCCAGAGACACAAACACAATAAAACCCCATCTGACAGACCAAAGGGTTTGAACCTCTGCCACCTGTAGCACCACACATCACAAATACCTCAAAAACTCAAGATGATGCCCTTCAGACCCTGCTCTCTTATTCTCAGGTTAGAGCACAATCCAAAACCTCTTATCAAACAGGGCTTAAGTCCTTCATGAGCTTTGATGCCTCGCTTAGTTCTCACAGCTCTCTCAAGGATATTCAATAATAAGTTTATTCTCTCATCTGAAGTTATGAACACAAACCCAGAGCTAGAGTGCAAGGCTTTCTGTACCTAATACACTGCAACTGTGGGGGTCAGAAACTTGATCTCTACCCATACAATACCATATTTAAATACTCTACTATGATACTTACTAATACAACCTTACTATGGTATCTTCAAAGTGTGGAACTCCATGCCAGATCCTGCAGGTATTATTCACATGCATATCACAGTCACTGCACTTATTTTCTTCTAGGTGAGGACTGTGCCTACTGTTCCTTTGCTAGCTGACATTGGCTAGCTGGCCTCACCAGGTCTGCTTGCTTTCTTATTTGCCTCAGTGACATATCTCTGACAGTGGTAAACTGTTCTGGACCCCTGGAGTTATCTCTCATATCTGGAGTCAGCCACAATAGTTATGTTCTCTTCTCCAGTGTCACAACATTCTCTCTGGCTCATACATTGCACTGCTTCTGGCCTGACATGCATTAATTAACCTACCCAATATGGTATGATGTAGAGTCCCTCACTATGTTAAGCATGCTAACACATGGTAAGTATGCATGCAAGTCTCTGAGCAGTACATATGCTATTCATCTCTGAGGGTAGTATTCCTCTATCTATTTCTTTGTTGCCATCATGTCATTTCTCTGTTCAGCACCCAGTTATTCAGATACCTTTCTTTGGGTCTCAGTTCCCTGTTCTAAAGCATGTTCCATCAGTGTATTATTGATCAATGTGATCAGGATTGCCGGTCATATTTTGATCATAGTCTTGTTATTTTTAGCATGTCCTCTCATAATAGTATTGGCACATTTAAGGCCAAGTGCTGGGACCTCACATGCAGCCTAACCTCTCTGGTATTAGTCTGTTACTAGACCATGCACTCTGCTTATTGTTACTTCAGTTTAGCATTATAATAGCTAGGTTTCTGTGCACTCTAGTCCTATTTTCTGTTACATGCTTACTGGACTGGAATGCAGTCCATGTATTCGCAATTTTCACAATTTTACATGCCTGAACATAGAGAGGGCATGTCACCAGTGTTCACCCAAGAACAACTCTCCACATCACTCTGTGCAACCTACCTTGAAGGCCCTACCCTCTGAGCCAGTGCCATCATGAACATTGACAAGCTCCACATCAATATCAAACAAGCACAATCTTCTGATTCTACATCCTCTGATGGCCTCTGCCAGGCCAAGGCTGCTTCAGAAGCCTCTCCCTCTCAGTGGTTCATTGATGAATCAAACATTCTCTGCTTTAAAGGCCACATCTATGTCTTAGAGTCCAGAGATCTCCATCTCCATATACTACAGAACAATCACAACCACATCTTGGCAGGCTATTTTAGTTAAAACCAGACATTAGAGCTTGTCTAGTGAAATTACATCTGGCTAAAGATGTGCAAATACAGTTGACTATCTCACAATGCATATGGTCGGGAGACACCAAAACTGTATGCATTTATAGATTTATGCAGAACCAAAATAGCACGTGATGTGACATGTGACTTTATGTGACAACATCATCATTGCCCCAAAATGCTGTCAGTGGCTTTTGGGTCAGCTTTCCATGCATCTCCTTGAATAATGCCCCTCTCAACTTCCTCAGCTGTGGTACTAATCCACCCTGGTCACCTTGTGAAACACAAAATGCCTCCAGCTTTTGAATAAGCTCAAATCCTTC